>NW_010179220.1:0-48548 GCF_000695765.1 Mesitornis unicolor
CGAGTCGCTGGTGAGGTTTTGGGGGCAGAGCGGAGTTCCATGGGTCCGTGTCCTGGCACTGAAAAGGCTTTTCCTCTGGGAAATGGCAGACGGCGACTGTTGGTTCTCGGTCCCCAAAGAGAAAGAGTCCCTGTGCCAAGCAGGGCACATCTCTTCCCACAGCAAAAGCCGTGGCACAGGCAGCGGTGTCCTTGGCATCCCAGCGAGAGCCAGTGGCAGTCAAAAAGGAGACCCGATGGGTGCAGCAAAGCACAGAAGCTGCCTAAGGTACCTTCTCCATTCCCATTTGCAGGGGGATGCTGGACTCTGTCACATGAAGATGCACAGCTGTCATGAGTAGGAACACTCACCAGAAAATCAGAGGACAAGAGATGGACCCAAATAGTCTGATTCTGGAGAAGAGCGACTGTGAATCTTAGCTACAACATACGCCAGCTTTGGTCTTCATTAAGCCGACAGCCCTTTTTGCATGAACCCTCAGTCACATAGCAAATAATTTAAAAGGCTAGGAAATGAACGCATGTCTATGTGAAGCTTTGCCAGGTGAATGCGGGAACCATGGGTCTGACAGTGGTTCTTCACCCTGATGCAACTTACATGCCCCCCAGCCATCCCTTATAGATGTTTCTCTACTCTGATGTTAAGAAAAAAGTGCTCCCCCACACACAAAGATTTACAGCCTCTTAGTTTCCATACTTGGCTGTCATCCTTCATCCTTAAGTTTTATTTAAACCTTTGGTGCAAATTAAATTGGTTTCTGTTTGTCGTCTTCTCAGTGGACACAACAGTTTTCTTTTTTAATAAGACTTTTTTTACATAGAGGAAATCAATCTTGCTAAAATAAAAATTTTATGGAAAACAAGCGATTTCATTCAATGGTATTATGGTAAGAATTGCAGAATTACTGGACATGGTTTGCAGGGATCTGCTCACAGATGGTCCACTCGCATGCAGCGTGCAGTGGCTGGAGGGTGCAGTTCCCAGTTACCTTGTGGCTTACCTGGGTTGGTACTGACTCATGGGCTTATCCTGTTGCGCTCCTCTCTCTCATACCAGCTTTGACTTTCTTGTCCCAGGTGCGAAATTTCTTTCCACATTTTTATTTAAAACCTCTTTTACCTTCATCTCCTTTCAAACTGTTCCTAGTTCTTGGGTTGTTACTTTTTTTTTCTGCTTCCTTAATCCATCCCTCTGTAGTTTTATGTGATTATCTGGCAGGCCAGTGTTCTCACAGAGACCTTTAAACTCTTCCCATTACTTCTATTACATTTTCTGCCTGCTTTGCTTCCCAACCGCTCTCAGAAGATCCCCACTGCTGGGCTCCCCTCAGTGCTCTCTCATTGCCATAGCATCACTTGTCTGCACAGAAATGGGGTAGAAATGAGTGGTGGTGTTCATTTCTGCCCGGTTAAGTACCTGATACTTTGTGAAGTCTTTATTCAGTGTTGCTGAATGCCCAGTAGTTACAGGTAGCAGGGGACAGGGACTCAGGACTTCTTAAAGTACCCCTCTCTAGATGCCTCTCTAGAGGATCCCGAGTTTGACAGTGTTGATCCTAAATTTTGAGCATCCTCTACAGTTTCCTGATTCTCCTTAATAGAACTAGACTCTTTGAAGCTGAAGGGGGTTGAGAGGCACCTGTCAGACTGTGGCCTGATGGAATTGGAAGTGCCCAGTTTAGCTGAGGGATTCTGCACGGTGTAAGCTCAGCTAAAGCTGGGGAGTAAATCTACCTTCTTCCAATTAATGCATATTTCCACTTTATTTTATTTTTGCCTCCAGAAAAGAAAGGGGGACTCTTGGCTAAGCTCTTTGGAGTCATCAAAACCCATTGGTGCTCTGAGGGACTTCAAATGTAAATAGGACAGAGAAGTGTAGGACACCAAATACTGGCTCCACCTGGGGAGTGTGAGTGTGAGTGTTAGTGACACACTGGCTGTTGGTGCAGAACCATTTCTTCATGGGAGCTTTCAGGGAAGGTGCTGGTTATTTATTGGAAATGAAGCACATCCACACACGCTCTGTGCATCTCCTGTTTAAGTAGTTGAATAATTCTGCAGTGAATTTAACTGCATTGCTTCCTTTTAGCTTCATACTGCGATCCTGTAGTTTGCTGGCTCACATCTGAAGGATCCTTTATTCTGATTTTCTGTGTGTCACCCTTCTACAGTCAGCTGCAGAGGATGCACCTGGAGTGCTTCCCCAGACATATTTGTGTTGTAAATGCATGTAATTCGGTATGAATCTGACTGGCTGCTGCACTTTGCTTTTCCACATGGTCCTGTAGTAAGGTTCTGAAATTACCAGGTCTCTTGTGAGAAAAGGTTTTATTCTCTTAATTCCCATAGCTTAAAAGGATGCTATTCTTGAAACGTATTGCACAATTATTACTTGCATGTGGCATGTTACCTCATTCTCCATGAGGCTTTGCAGCATGTTGATCTATTTGTTGGATTCTGCAACCAGACCACACTTGCATAGGATATTTTTCCATGGTTGAGTTCAGGAGTTTTTCCTACAGTCCCTCTTTTATTCCTTGTCTGGCTCTGTGAGTGAACTTCAACCCTTCTCTACTTTGTTATTACAAAGGAATGCAGATTCATCCTTATCCGAGTTCACTGAAGTGTCTTCAGAGGTGGAACTGGATGCTGTGCTGTGTTGATACAGCAGAAGCAAAACTTAAAGGGCTGATGGATGAAAACAGCAATGTAATAGGAAATTGTAAGAGGACATACAGAAATTGCTATTGTTTCAGTGTAAAAATTTCCAGTGTGAGTCTACAGAGCAGAATAAGATCATTTAGGAAAAATGTTTTGTCCTTTACTTTTTAGCAGTAGGTACAAATAGGTTATGTCCTACTGGAACAGCAGTCTTTAGTATAGTCCATGCAGAAAGTGCAGCTCTGGTGTTATCTCACCCACTTACCTTGTTTAAATCTCAAACACTACTCTGAAGTAGACCTGGAGTAGGAAGTGCAAAATTCCATCAAGACTGGTTGTGCATCAAGGGGAAGTTACTTGATCTTAAATATCTCCTTGTATAATGAATAAACATTATATACACCATAAAGGTCTACATGCGAATGTTTCTTTCTGGGCCGTATATATTGTGTTAACTTTGTACAAATAGAGTAAATGTGTTTTTTATTTAAACCATCAAAGAATCTACCAATGTAATCTGAATCCTGAAAATTATATATTTGCAGTATTGAACATCTATCTGGATATATTATTTTCTTGCTTATATTCCATTTATCTGAATATTCATGCAAATGCCCTACAAAGAAAAATATATATGCAAAACACCTTCTCAAGTTCATATTTCACTGCAGAAAGGATTTCTGTAAAGATCAAGACCTGCATAATTTAAAAGTAACACCATCCTGTTAACAATATGCTTTAACATTTTGTTGGTGAGATGTAAGTTTAAGTATCTATGATGAGTTGAGGAAAAAGGGCTTTGCAGTTAAGTTAGGAAACATTTTTTTCTTTACTTCGATATTTCACTTTTAGTGATTTTTAATGAACTACTTAAGTTGTTTTATGTGGTTATATGTTTGGAGAACAGTATAAATTCTATAGTCGCCAATTTCTGAAGTGGAATGAAAGCACAGTGTTGCGTAACAGCGTTGCTCCATTCACTCCTTTGCCCTCATGCAAAGATTAACAGCAAACACAGCTTTATGCAGTATTTACAGGGGCTCCACCTCCTCCCTTTGATGCACATCCTGTGCTTTACTCTTCAGTTGAAAGGACAAAATGGTAAAAATGACAGTTTTGCATCATCACTGGCTTCCCTACATCTTTCAAGTTTCCATCTACAGAAGAGTAATAAGGGCAATAATCAGTATATTGCCTAATTCTGAGCAGACAATTTTGAGTAGAGAAACTATCATTATATCCCTATTTGGCTTCCATCCTTACCAGCCTCTGTATTACAGCAGGATACGTTGTGTGAGCTAGGAGAGGGGAAGAGGAGGAGAAGGTAGCAGTGAAATTGGCCTTGATAAACAGATCTCTGAAACTGGGCTGTGGGGGTGTCTGCTTTTGACCCATACTGTTGTGATTTTAAACACTTCAGAAGGCATGTTTTAAATCTCTATATCTATTACTATGTTCTAGCTGCCATACGCCCAAAAATCTCTCTAGTGATACTCACGATCTTTAGTAAAACTCAGTACTTGCCAATCGCAGCATATGCTGTGACGCCACAGCAGCAGGCGATGGGAAGTGCCGTGCAGTGACTAATCCAACCTGATGAGATTTTAGAAGCTCTCCAGCATCTGGGTGTGCTTGTTGGAGAAAGCTAATGAAATTACTGTAAATACTGTAACAATGAACAGAAGAGTTTAGTGCCTGTTAATGTAACAGAGGCAGTCTGGAATTTCCTGGTAGCAATACAGACTGGGTATTAAGTGGCACTGAGGTAACACTAATTAACAGGATCCTCAAAAAGCAGTCCCCTCCCACTCTCTTTAGCACTGTTATTTGTAATGACAAGGCTTTACTCTTTACAAAAAATAAGTGCATAAGATGGCTGTAGCAATTAAGACAAAATCGTCTATCTTTGATTCCGTTTTCAAAGCACAATGAATATACGTACCTTATATTTACCAATCAAAACATTCAGCTTACTACATGGTCCCCAGCTAATTTGGCATAGGACGGAACATATCCTAAAAATGTCTGCCATCAGTCTTAAGAATCTGCTACTGTAAGACTAAGATGTAATGAGACAGAACAGAATTAGTTTAAGTAATAAATGTTTAATCAAAGAATTTTACATATTATTAACAGCATTCATTTGGCCAAACATCTACATGGTTGTAGTATCCTACTTGTATATAAAGTGGGAATGTATCAAGTATAGACTATGAAAGTGCAAATAACAATTCAAGGTTAGAGTAATTTTTTTACATTATAAAATTAACAGGTTTACAAAATAGTCTTGCCAAACTTTATTTTTGAATTGTAAAGTCAATGACTATGGTGTTAAAATAAGTACCAAGAAAATACAAATTTAATAGGCTAATTTCATGCTCGTAAGAGTAACATGGAAACAATGGATATACTGCACAAGCTAACCAAATTACAAAAAACCAGAACCCACGAACTTCACTATCTTCACAGAGAGCACTCTTACATATCTTACTGTAACTTTGCGAGACATCTCAATGCAATACACAATCTTTTTGTCAGCATCTTTCTATTCAGAAATTACAATTCCAGGAAGCTATGTGAGCTAAACTTTCAGACCAATTTATGATGATAGTTCATGAAGAACTGTTGTAGTTGAATGATTTTATATCGTAGAACAATTTAAAATAGGTATTTTTCAAAGATGTCCAAAGGTTCATGATTATGTCGGGAGGCTAGAGGAAAAGTTGGAAAATAATCTGAGGCTATTCTATTCCATCCTCTCTAAAGATGCTTGCAAAATGAGCTAGGTTTTGATGGGGTAAGGGTAAAATATTCTTATTTTATTTTTCACTAATACGAACCTTGTGACTGCAAGGTTCAAAGCTGGATTTGCATGAGTTAGTTACCAAAACACTCACTTGAACTCACAGTAATCAATACATAAACTTTGCTATCATGACACTTGCCTATACACACTCAGTAGTAATAAACTTTTATATCATATCAGCAAATCTCTGGTAACAGTTAAGCAAAACTGAAAATGGAGTGTATGTAATTTGCTTGTGTTATGGCAAGTTTTGATAATATGTAATTAAAACAGCCATTTCAACAACTTACTCTAGTTGTAATTACATACTGTACCATTGTATCTCACTAACTGTAGATTGATGCTTTTAAGCAAATCTAAAACCAGTATTGTTTTTTCACGGTACAACAACTAGGAAAAGGTTTTTTTGTGGGTTTTTTTTCCTTTTTTAAATTGTTTTTTACACTAAACAGTAATCACACAGCAAATGAATATTGTGCAATTGAACAAATACCTACCAGTGTTTTGTTTATGCAAAAACACTGACCGAACATTTAGTTATTTACTGTAAAGGCAAGGCCATGGGTGGTTTTATGGAGGTCTTTGCAATTAATAGCATAGTTACTCCAGAACAGACACTGAATTGGAATTACTTGTTTAACTGTGGCAACTATCCAGTCGGGTTAGGCAAAGGCACCGTAACATGTCGAGCAGAATGTGTTATCTGAACTTTGACTGTGGGACTGGCTAATATATGAAAATTCTGTATTCCTATATTTTTATAAAATGTTATCATTAAAAGTAATTGCACTATTAGTGCATAGAATGCTTCGCAGAATTATGAAAACAAAGAACTATGATTGCACTTCCATTAAAGTGTCTCTTAAAATACAGCATAGCTGTTGCTAACTCACTGTATTTTAATATTTAAAATAACTGTTTAACAGCAGCATTAGGTTTTTATTAACTTAAGATACAGGCTACATTTAATTAAATGCAGTCACCATGGCAACACATGCCAGTTAAATTTAGAGAAGCAATGCTACCCAGTGGTTTCTTTCACTGCTAAGAATTGTGGGATTAGTTCGATAGAGTAACACTGCACTGTTTCGTGAGGCTACTGCCAGCTAACTATTCACAGTTTGGCACGTTTGGACTGTAAATAGACATGAAAAATCTTTGATTTTAATGGGAAAGAATATCCCCTAAAACTTGTTCCTGGAGCAGTACTGAAGAGAAGCATTAAATACCTCCGTTCACACTGCTAACAAAAATGAAAAATGAGTAAGGAAAAGTTATGGGGGAAAAAAAAAGCAAATGAATTGCTAGATGCTATTCTGGTGAAAGAATGAGCTCTAAAAAATGGAATAAACGCTTTCTTAGGAAAACCAACCAAAATAATCAGTGTAAGCCTTTAATCTGTATTTTCAAGTTAAGGATCATCAACCTAAGGCTAAACAGATGCTGCATTGTATTAGGAATGTGGAATACAACCTACTTATTCCTTTTTCTTGAGAGCAAAAAGGCAAGTACTACCTAATTAAATGCAAAGGATATTCCTTGAAAGGTTCACATTATTATAAAGAACTACAATTCAAGAGAACTCCTAAATATCCGTTGTTACGTCAGTGGTTACAACTGAGCTGTAATTATGTGGATCAAAGCCTCCATAATGCTTACTCCACATACTGTACCATCTGTCACCATCATGCATTTACTCCAGGTTTAGTTTCTATTCATACCAGATGCACATGTTCAATCCATTCACTTGAGGTTTGAGGAGTCTGACTTGAAGCATCTCCTGAAGGACCCAGGGTGCTTGTTGCCTCCCTGTTGTTATCACCTCTTTGCGATACCGTTTCACCTGGAATAATGTTTTCTTCAGAAGTGCTTTCCTCTGTTTGGGTTCCTCGGCCTTCATTTTTGAGTGCATCCTCAAATAGTGCATGCTCTTCCTGAGGCTCCAGCCCTGTGTCTATAAGATTTGGTTGTCCTGCTAAGCCATCTTCAGTACTGGGTTGCTGTGACTCCTCATCTGTTTCTGTGCTTGTTGAGGGGATCAGAGCAATACTCTGTGGGTTCATGTCATGAAACCAGGCCATAATATTTCCAAGCAGATTTTCACTGGTATTGGGATCTTGACTGCTGGAATCAGCGTCACTAGATGTTGAGTATAATCCACTTCTGGTGTCGCTGCAGGGGTGTGAATGAAGACGATCGACTGCAAAAGGATCATTGCCTGCACCCAGTCTCATCAGACTGTCACCAAGTTCTAACAGCTCGGAGCTGCTCAGAGCGCCTCTGGGGTTATCTATACTTATGGGAGCAGAGTCCAGTCTTGTAGGCAAAGAGGTACCTATTGCTCCTAAAGATGCCTCATTATTTAGAAAGTCTCTAGTTTCTTCATCTGTGGCCAAGCCAGATTCTTGTAACGATAACTGAATAGCTAGCAGGATGTTTGGGTCATCTTCATCCAAAGAACTCAGAGCCTGTGGAAATACAGAAGGTTGCTTTCAGAATAAAACCTTCATCTTGTTACATGTTTTGGATGAAAAGTAATTTGGACTCAAATCTGAAATTCAGTCATTATTCCTACATGTCATTTATCAGAATCATTTTTTACTGACACAGTTGACAACATAATTTGAAAGGGAACTTTTGTTACATTAGTGATTGTTTAGCAATTCTTACCGGTGTGAATGTGTAATTTCTTGTCCTAGATTGTCCCTTTCTCATTGAAGAATCAAGAAAAATTGTAGAGAGACAAAATGACACACAAAAGCAGAACAGAGGAAGGCAAGCAAAGCAGAGAGAATGGAAAAGAGATTAGGGAGATACCTGAAGAGAGTCCTGGTTTTCAGAGTGACTGACAGGGGTATAGTCATGAAGCGAAGAGCTGTGCAGAATACCCATAGAAGCTGAACTCACCATGGAGGTGCCGTGTCTTCTACTACTGCCACCTTCCTGAGTGTCTGTTTGGGCAATTGAAACAAAAAAGGTTGAAGAACCAGTGAGGAAGCCTTCTCCACTCTTATTTACTGACAGAATCCCTTCCTTTGGGATTCCAGCTGTGCAATGCTACCCCTTTATTCACTCTGAATGGAATAATCCAAAACACTCCTTCCACCCCAACACTTACACAGTGGAAAAACACCAGTCCCATCATTTCAGGAGTGACTGCCTGGACCATTTGTGCCTTTCTGATCTCAGTACCCTCCTTCTTCTCTTTGAAAGGATGGGGTGTGCAGCCGGAGCATGAGCCCGTTGGCAGCAGGGGCAAAGTGCTTCTAAGGCACATACATGACTTATGGGAAGTCCTGAATAATACCACACGGACACAATACAGTAAGCATTTACAGGTGGATTACAACCAAAGTTTCCCCATGTCTCTGTTCTTTCAAAGGCAACAACTTAGTTGTATTGTTGACATTACATTAATTTTTACCATGACATTGCAACACAACTGAGTCGTTAGTGTATACCTCAGCAATCACTGACATTGCTATGTTCTTAAAACAACCAACAAAAAAAAATGCTGTTTCCAGAAAAATTGCTCTGTAATAAAAATAAATGTAACTCTTTGGAGTTCCTTTGGAAAACGGAATTTTCCACTTTAAAACTCGAAATGAAATAAGGTGAGACGAACTAATTCCCTCTTGCACGCTTTCACAATATGCACTGGTCATCACCACAATATCCAAGCATTCAGTCAAATTCTAGTCCACAAGATAACAAGATAGTTTTGCATTTTACTTGTAACAGGGAAGAACCAAAGCTCAGCAAAATTCTTTTTACTGTTTCTAAAACGAAGAATGCACGTGTTTATTTCTCTTCAGTAAAGGATTTCTCCTTTTGTTTCTGAAGGACAAGCTATGTACAGGACTTCAGTTCATGAAACACAGAGGTAAGAGTTTGTGCAGCGTGGCCCAGAGCCTGAGCACACAACTGGCAGCTCCGATGAAACAGCATCACTGTTTGATTTGGATCTGAGCTATTTTTGTACCTTTGCAAAAGCTCCTGGCGAAATGGAGACAGTCCATACAGCCAGCTCACGGTGACCTTAAGCGACTGCGTTACCAGCCATAGCGCTGCTTAGAAGAGCAGCACGCTGGAAGTCGTAGCTCATGCCAACTTATTTCCTGGCTGTCTTTGCCAATACGTGAGTTTCTGAGCAGGGTTCTGGAATACAGCCTTAGGACTATCTTCTTCCAGGCCTGCAGCGGGGAACCCTCTTCTACACTCTTTATGCACAACTGTACCTTTTAATTAAAGGAGCTTGGATACAGATAAGACTGTTGGATGAAGTATGTGCTCTTAAAAATTTCTTCAGAGAAGGAAACCTGCACTAAATAGCTGAGGAGTCGTTAGTGGGAAGATCAATGCATTTCTTTTTAAAAAGAGGAGCAGCTGCAATGAAGTCAGCAACATTTCATCGAATCACAGAATATCAGGTTGGAAGGGACCTCGAGGATCATCTGGTCCAACCTTTCCTGGCAAAAGCATGGTCTAGACAAGATGGCCCAGCACCCTGCCCAGCTGAATCTTGAATATGTCCAATGGTGGGGAATCCACCACTTCACTGGGGAGATTATTCCAATGGCTGATTGTTCTCATCGTGAAAAATTGTCCTCTTGGGTCCAATCGGAATCTCTCCAGGAGAAACTTGGACTCATTATTCCATGTCATTTCCATGTGACTCTGTCTAAAAAGAGAGTCTCCATCTTTGTGGCCACACTTTAAATAACAGAACATGGTGAGCCTTCTTAAGGCTGAACAAAACTCAGTTCTCTCAGCCTTGAGAAAAGAAGGCCTAGGGGAGATCATATACAAAAAGACAAGAATAAGCCTTTATGTTGTATCCTGTATAGAGCAATGTATTTGAAAATTCTTTAAAGTGCATCCACAGAAGAACAAACATTGTGGTCACTGCTAGTAATTTCTGAAATAGGAAGAGAGAAAAACCAGCCCGAGGCAGGAACATACCTAATGTACTCTCACTGGGGTCATCAGGGTCCGGAGTATTACTCAGCAGACTGTGCATGTCTCCACGTCGACGCTGTCTATGCCTCCTCCGATACTGAAATTCAGCATATTCCTGCATAAACCAAAGGTTACAAAACACAGGGCAGCATGCAGAAATATTTTTCTGATGTAACAAGCACCACATTTTTATAAAAAAATGTGTGATTTTATAGGTTTATTATAAAATCACTTGTTTTCAGAAAAATAAATTGCAAGTTATACCATGCAATGCTTAAAATAAATAATAATAAAAAAATCCAAGGTAATCCTAAATCTATAAAATAATGAATCAGCAAATAAAAATACTTGATGTATTACTGACATTTTAATACTTGCAATCTCCCTTTTTAAAGATTTCTAAGGATGCATTCTTCATTTAAAAGCTTTGAAGCCAATCTTCATATACACACATATCAATGCACTTTGCAATAAATATATACCTAGTGATTTTAGAAGGTAAAAACAATTAATCTGAATTAGACCAATAGATTATCTCAAGGTCTCTGTTGCCAACAGTTGCCAGTAGAAAATAACCTTTGGAACACTATAGAAAGCTAGCAGACATACACTGGCATTTGTTATACATTTTCCAGCCTCCGGGACACTGTGGCTCAGGAACTTCTTACGCCACAGCTGACACTCTTCTACTGAAGAGTCTCTGACAGATTTTTATTCCATGAATTACAAATCTTCTCTATTGTTGCCTAACCTGAGCTGCTGATGAGCCATAACATATGGATTTGAACTCCTCCAGCCTGTAATTTCTCATGTTTTGTGTATTTGCCAAAGACAGTATATATAACATTTATGGAAAAGTCTCACTTTTGGCCACATCAAGCTAATATCCCAAGGGTTAATTATCTTAATACTTGGAAAATACCTTTCCTAATATTAAGAGACTAATTTTATGCTTGAAGGCAAATTTCTAGATATGCTTTCTGGTTAGTAGAGCTGATGATGAACCTGACTGTGTGGGTAAGACCTCTTGTTAATCTCAGTTATTCATTTACACAAGGCAATAAAAATATACACACAGGTAATAGCTCTTCTCTATGGAAAAGGATATTGCTATTTTCTTCCCTAAGTCCCAGGTTGGGAAATCTGTAATCCAAAGGCTTCATCTGATCAAACAACATTACATTAGCTTTCTTTCCTTATATTAACTCTTCATCCCAGAATATCTCAACATCTAAAATATCTAAAATTTAAATCCAGAAGTGTCATTTCTCTTACACAATGACCTTATTAATTTTGATGGTATTATGATGGTGTGTTGTCTTTCCATTGTCTCAGATCAAGTTCTTATGCTTAATTATACATGCAAGCCAAAACGAACAGTCACAAAATGATCAGTGTGGGCAGATTTTTATCTACGTATGAAGATTCATGAAAACTGTAAGAATGTAAAAATAGCTGTACTGGATCAGACAAAAGGTCCATTTAGCCCAATATTCTGTCTTCACAGCGGTTAGTACTAGATGCTTGTTTGCCTATTGAACAGCATAAAAACCAGGGTGAAGATAAAGTGATTCATCTCTAGAATATTCTTCCAGCTCCTAGGGAACTGAGGGATGTCCTAAATGGAAGGCAGCAGCCCAAACAACAGATCAACTCTTGATATGAAACAATGTAATTGATTTATTTTTAAACTATAGCCTTTAGAAAGATAACTTGATTACTACTGATAAAATTTTATTTCTGATTACTTGGAACAGTTTTATACCAGTGAACAAAAGGAGTTTTATTGGGTAGGAACTTCATGGTTTCACACAATGGTCTACAACAAGTGGCGTTCCTTGCTAAAACCAGTAAGATTTTGTTTTCTATAATAATCTGGTATACACAGACATTCTACTACTTGTCAGTAAAAGTACAGCACTATGTCAAAAATTTTTTAGTGAAATTTATTAAAATAAACAAAGATGACAATTATTAATTCTACAAAATTCCTTTAGCATAGGTGGTTGCAAGTATCCTTGATAGCTATGACAGCAAAGAAACCAACTTGCATCATAACAGTGCCACATTTAGGGAAATCAAAGAAAATCAAAAGCAATCATATAAGCACGACTGCAATGGCACCTACTGCTAAACAGCTTATCAACATAGTTCTTATCAGCTTTTTCTCATGACCAGTTCTGCTAATGATACATCAACATCACAATGAGTTTGATATTATCAAATGTGGAATTATGTAAAGGACTAGAAGAACTAGACAGGAGAAGCAAGCTGATCTTTTGTAGAGAAGCAAGCTATTTTCTCACCAGCATGATGTTCACCAACAATAGCAAAGGAAATATATAGAAAAAGTGCATGGAGTTTTCCAGGATGCTTTAAAATGGATAGCTAGAAAGAAAACAGCACTAAGGAAATGTTGAAATGAAGTTTCCTTCCTAACTGAACGCTTTAATCTAATGTTCTCAAAATATTAAATAAAAAATTATAAAGGAAAGCTTTATAGGAAGCTTCTCATATTTTAGTGCACAGTCTTGAAAATTGTTTACTCTTTCCTGTATGTAGATAGTGAAACATTTACTTTAAAAATTGTAATTTTCATTCATAGTTAAGTAGCAGAAGTCCATCTCATCTGAGTATGTAATTTCCATCCTGCTTCAATACATCAAAATAAAACATAACATTTAAATTGGCTAACAATGTTTATGTGTATGCCTGTATGTTTTTGTTGGATTGTTACAGAAGGATGGAAATGTCTTAGATTTTCTGTCAAATTCTGCTGAACTGATGTTGCACTCAAAAGTAATCTACACAATTTCATATATTTATTACTTAGAGTTTCCCCAGCACAAACACTCCAGTTTATATACAATGTTAAAACTGGTTATGTACTTGGAAAATGATGAATACAATGTAACTTGTCTAATGCCACCTTAAATAATTATAGCCCTGTTAGAGGCATTGTTTGGACTCATTGTGCAACTAGCTATGCATATATTTCCTTCTATTGTGAAATAAATGAAATGGTAAGCTTAAACCAACTTGAAACGCTTTGAACCGAAATAAAAAAGCTCTTCATGCAGATTGCTGTCATACCTGTGTTTCTAGAATATGCAGAACTAAGTTAAAAAAGTAAAAAGAAATAGTTTACCTCAGGGGATGCAAATCCTAAATATTCCCAATCCCATGTTCCACCGGCAAAGCTATAAAATGAAGAGATATACCATAAAGTTTAGAGTAGAACAAAGTATGAACAACCTCCAGAGCTTGAAAACGAATCAACATCTAAAAAGTAGTGCAATTGTAACTCTCTAAACTTAACAAGTCTTCTGCTTTAATTCTTACCTCAAAATTATTTTAGAAAACCATAAAATTAAAATGTTGACTATTCCGGAACTGTTTGATATTTTTAGCAAATACTTATAGATTTCTAGAGCACACCAGGTATTTAGTGACAATCTTGAAGGAAAAAAGTCAAACAGAAGCCATGACATCTAATCATTAATCTATCAAAATGAGGAAGCAATTTAGGCTGTAACATTCAGAGAGCAGTGGTTTCCCAATACATTTTTCCTCAGTGAAAAGCAGTAATTGCACAAGGATCAAATGTCCAAGAAAATGTCACTGTCTGCTGCTTTACAACCACCACGTTTATCAGCTCCGCTTCACCTCGCTGCCAAAGAACAACAGTGGATTCACCCACTTTGGCAGCTATCAATGAACGTCTTTGACTTGCACAGTATTTTGTTGGGTTTACCTGCGCCTGGGTGCTTCTGGCGAGTCTGCAGGAGCAACACCGCGGGCCACAGAGGCCAGGAACTCTTGCCGTTTCTGCTGCACAAGACAAGCTGCACGGATGATTTTATGGCGAGGAGTCCGAAGGTAAGGCCTGTTCACTTTCTGTGCAAGGTCCTCAGTGACCATTTCTAGGTCTGTCTGCAACAGTTAATAAATACAGGATAAAATAATATTATAATGAAATGAAAATCGGGCGGAGCTCTACACCATAAAGACTGAGCAGAATGGTCAGAATCCATTTTCCTGGAAATATAATTTGAAATATACCCCCAAATGTCTACCCTTCTAGCCTACCCTTTTACTGACCTAAGCGCTGTCCTCCTCCTTAGAGCAGGGCTTCCCTGCACTCACACGTATTGAACATCTTCAGGGGCCCTAAAGGAAACAAAAGGAGGCAGCAGCCCCTGCTGCTGATGCCACTGTCACCCAGGTACTCCCTCAACTCTGACCCCATCCACTTGTCACACGCACTAGTAGGGCAAGAAATGAAAGAGATGCTAGGGAAGGAGATGAAGACTGAAGCTAAAATGTTATCCTCAGAAAGGAGATTACAGTAAGTATTTTTCTTTCTTTCCCCTTCCACCTGTCCTTGTCCCTTTCCTTTTTCAGCAAAGCGTTGTTTATAATTAATTCTGAAATGGAATTAAAAGCTACTGTGTCACAGAGTAATAAAAATACACTAATTTTCCAAACTTGGTTACAAATACAAAACGGGCATATCAGTTTTACACTACAAAAAAGGCAAAAAGACACTGATAACTAATATTACAAAAAAAGAGTAACGTTTGAAAAGCAAAATATATGCATATATTACCTGCATAAGTTCAAATATTTCTTTCTTTGTGCTTTTAGGCTCCAAAAAGAATCCATATGGATAAGAACACTTAAGAATGCGGCGAGTTTTTAGAAGCTCTTGCACTGCATCTTCAATGAATGTGGTATCAGGACAGTCTCCCTCAGCTGTAAGATGAAACAAGCATTGTGAAAATATTTTCCTGATGATGCCAGCATTTCTTTTAGCGTGAGAATTTTCCTCCAAAATAATGAAAATTATGTGCACATCAGTTAAATATTTTGCACGTAAACAGCAGCAGGTTCTCAATGACTACACAGTGTTCTTACTAAAAGAAGCACAGAATATTAGCCTCTCCCTTACTAGTGCTACTTTCTCCTTGAGTCTTTGGAATAGATAAGATTTTCTGTACATTCAGCTTTCATTCACTGCTTATGAATTCTAGTACTGGAAGGATCACAACACAGAGCAGACTGATGTGAGCTCTAGCCAAAAAAAAAAAAAAAAAAGGTTTAGCCATAAAACAGAGTTGATTTGACTTCACATCAAATTCAGAGATCACAGCAAATACTTACTTCCACTGAGGGCTCTACTCAACTGCTCCATCTTTTCTTTGGCTGTCTTTAGAAGGCGCTGTTCTAACTAGAAAATAAATAAAATACAACAAGTTAATTATTTTTAGATTACTAAAATAGAAACAAAAATCAGCAAAAATGGCTTGACCCACACCTGGTAGCTAAGTTCATGATTCTTAAATCTTGTGTAATAGTGCATAAACCTATCAAGCTCTTGAAATCTTCTATGTTTCTTTTCAGCCTGAAAAATAATGGAGAAACAAGAGAAAACAAGATAAATCTCATGATTTAATTAGGAATCACAATTAGATATGATTACATAACCAACTGTTTCTATTCCCAGTATAGATGAAGTATTGTACACAATGCTGATGAGTGCCATGTAAGTAAAGAGACAAATGTATACTGCAACCGAAGAGTTAATGCACTGTGTGTGCATGCTATTCAAGCAGACATTCCAAACACCAGAATTAAGGTATGTCTTCTGTAGCGCATAGCAGCTAATTACAGTACCAGCACATGGATCTTGCTAAAGGAAACCATGGCACAGAGAAGTAAAATGACTTCAGTAAAGTCAACTAGTGGCTGTTACCAAAGCCAAAAGCAGAACCAAATTTTACGTTTCTATCCACAGATAAGCAATGTTTTCTTCCTGTGTCTTTGTTGCATTTAAGGTTGTATTTTTCCATTGAGAACTTGGGTTTCAAAGAATTTTGATGAAACTTACCCTAAATAGAAAATTGCAGCTATATTTGGCACTATTTTTCAAACACACACATTCATTTGTTACCTCTACTGTCATCTCCTTGGACTGTTCCTCTACATGTTGAATAACTTCATAGCGAGTGCATCTGTAGTAGCCTCCAGTGGAAGAGCTGTGCTTCTTCCATTCTTCTAAGCATATCCAGCAAAAGTCATACTTGCACTTCAGGAAAAAAACGGAACAAGGAGAGGGGAAAATAAAAGCAGCTGACACATTGTAGATTAGCAGTTATGCACCGTTATTCCTACATGAAAAACTGAATTAACATTATTCTGAGTATGATCATGGTTAAAACAATTTTTGAGGAGCCTCCTCCCTGTTTTACCTACTGCAGAAGATCTAGGTTGTCAAACCATGTCAGTCATAATTTTTGTTCCTTGGATCACAAGATTGTGTAGGAGTAGATGAAATAAATCAATGACAAATGTAGCCAATCAGGCCTAGTTTTCTGTTATTGTTTAATAAAAATAGTCTCATTTTTTAAGTGACACAGAAACTGTTAATGAGAAAGGGTGATTTTTTCTCCTAATATCAATTAAGAGAACATGATTTTTGGTATTTTTGTTACGTGGTGTTCCTCATGCAAAATAGTAGTAACAACTACTAAAGCAAGAGAGAAGAAACCAGAACATAATTACACATACAGTTGTGTATAGACATGTTATGTGTGTATCCCTGCATCATTTGCCTGTCACTCAAAACCACTCATATTCGTTGTAAGAAAAAAATAATTACAAAATTTTCAAAAAACGACATGAAACAAGTTGTTCCATAAACAACAGAACTAATAAAGCTTGATTTCCTATTAATTCACATGTATGCAGTCCTACTGCAACAATCTCACTTCCCCCAAATTATCTCCCTCCATGATCACTCTGCCGTATGTATTCTCTAATCTCTTACATCTCCAAGTCTCTTCAATAACCCAAGATTCACCCAGTGTCCCCAGACCCTCCTCCAACTCCTCATTCTCATTAAAAATTCACAATAACATCATGAGTGTCTATGAATCTCCCCAAACCCTGAACTCTGTTTTACGTGCCTTTATGATCACTAAGTCATGCAGCAGCACTGCCTAAGCTTAACGAATCACATCTGCTGCCTGGCCACCATCTGAGCCAAGCAGCAGAGGTAATTGCTGAGCAGGTAACTGCTGAATTGGTATTTCAGCTTCTCTCTTGGTGGTGATACAAATTAAATCTCTGCACCGTACAGTAATTTAATAATTGTGAACCCCCTCCCCTTCCTTCGTATCTGGTTCAAAGTACCCTGAAGGTTAATAAATTACTACAGGTAAGGGAGTGAGAGAGCAGGACTGCCTAAGCCTTGTCTCCTTAGAAACCAGGCTCACAAACCAGTAAGATGCCTGCTGAAGTACAGAAATGTGATTTTATGAGTGAAGAGGTAACCTCCTCTACACGAAGGTACATGCTAGCTGCTAAGAGGCAGTCGTAGCTCACCAAGTAGTAGGCTTGAGCAGACCTTACTGCAGCCAAGGCAGAAGCTCCATCACAGACCCTTACTCAGTGGAGTAAGTGGTCACCAGCGAGGTGACCGCTATACTGTGGATCTGAGCCCTGTGACGAGCTGAAGGATACCCCTCCTTTCCTTCCTCACTAGGCTGAGGGGAAGCAGCTTCTGTTCACAGAGATTTCTCCACCACAAAAGGAATCTGTCTGTTTTAACACTTTAAGCTACTTATAAGGTACAGCATCAAAGAAGAAAAGAAGACTGTTGTTATCAGCCAGTGCCTCAGAGTGGTACTGAATCATATTATCTGTATTTAACAGCGTCTAATGGCCAAAGTCTTCTTCAGCCTGAAGCCATACTTTTGTTCAGTTGAGATGAGCTCAGTGGCAAAAGCTACAACAAACATACCTTTTACAGTTTTCTAGCGCTGTGGAATTTGTGAGCTCTTTCAAAAACAATTTAAGGGAAAAAAACCCCAAACAGCAAACTTGGCATAAACCAAAGTGGAGGAGAATATGTTCTCTGCTGCCACAGACAAAATCAAAGATATGACACCAAAAAAAGCCCCAGCTGTCAATTCATATCACAGAAGGGGAGAGAATATGTGATGGTAATATAAAGAAAATGGGATCTGCATAGCAACGGAGAGAGACTAACACATTTCTAGAAAAATAAAGAGAATTACTTTCTAAATCTTTTAGTTTTTTATTGGAGGCCAACTACGTCAATTGTGTGCTACTTTCTTATTTTTAATGATGCTCCCCAAAGAGGTATTATCCTTAGTTATATAAGATATTTCCAACATAAGAAAATGGTATTCTAAGTATGCTGCTTTTAACTAATTTGTTTTTTCTATTTCGGTAGCATAGTGCAAACTCATGCATAATTTTTTGGCTGCTGTCACCAATAAGTTTCACAGAATCATACAGAATCACAGGACGTTAGGGATTGGAAGGGACCTCAAAAGATCATCTAGTCCAATCCCCCTGCCGGAGCAGGAACACCTAGATGAGGTTACACAGGAAGGCGTTCAGGCGGGTTTTGGAATTTTTTGGAATTTTGGAATTTTTGAAAGTTTCTTTTGGAATTACTCTTTGCTGTCTTTTCATTCCTACTGTTTAATTCCTGTTCACAGCTTTCCATTTAAACTCCTCTGGTTTGTTGCTATGTTAAAGCAATAATGCAAAAGAAAAATGTAGTAAGGCAAAACCTTCATTAGATGTTTCAATAAAATGTTTCATCTTCTGACAACTAAAAATGTTCTTTTTCTTCTACGTTATTAATGATGATTGGACTATCAATTGTTTCTGTTTCCTTAAGTTTCATACTGTATTGCCAGTAATTCTTAGGCATTTATGAAATTTCAATCACGTCCTGGTTTTGCTGGGATAGAGTTATTCTCCTTATAGCAGCTGATTTTGTTTTGATTCTCGACAGCAGATATTTACATATCTCAAGGTTTATTTTTTAGTCTTTCCCCTGCACCTGTATAATTTGGTGTTGGTTTTTTTTTTTTCTTCTCTCTGCTCAAGAGGATGTGGGGGGAAGCGAAAGCCTAGGATTTTCGGGGACAGGTGATCATTTGGGTACGATCTAAGCTGACCAATAAATATGTATAAAGATGTATTCTATCCCATAAACATCACACTCATTAAAAATGTGGACGTTTGCAGGGGACGACCCCTTGCTTCCTTTCTTTGACCTCTTCTTCCCTTCCCTTCTACTTCGTGATGGCAGCCGGTCTCGGTTCCTGAGGCTTACCCTGTCACATTGTCCTTGGCGCACAGCCTGTGACTGCTGTTTGTGAGCCGAGTTTAACTTTGCTTTATTATCACTATTCCTATTCTTATTACAGTTCACTGGTATTATTATTCTTTCAGTTTGGTTCATTTTAATTATTAAATAGTCTTTATTTCAACTGATGAGTTCCTTACTTTTACTCTCGCAATTCTCTTCCCTGTCCCATTGGGGAGAGAGGGGATCAAGTGAGCGAACTGCATCGTGTTTACCTGCTTCCTGGGTTAAACCATGACAAATCACTACACTGTTCACCTGCCAGCCAAACAGATTTCACTAAATATTAAACTATATTAACTTATATTTTCTAAATATATATAACCTGCTATTTGCAAATTATTTAATTCTTGCAACAGGTTCCATTAGATCTCAGGCATGACACTGCAGAGGTTTTGGACATCTGTGCTCCTAAAACCTCTACATGACATACACAACCTGAATTATGATTTCACAACAAATTATACTAAGGGTCTTTCTTACCTTTGCACACTGCATGTGGTTGCAGCCCTCATTCTTCTGAATTGGAGATTTGCAGTTGGCGCATGGTTTGGAGTTCGTTAGTAACCACAGGCAGTTGGCAGCATCTTCATATGCCTCACTCACTCCCACAACTTTTTGAGGGTGACAGGAGAATATGGAGCATGCAAAAACAGAGAAGTTAAAATCGTACTTGTGTAATCTTCTGTGAAAATAGATTAGGAAAGATGTATGTTTACCTGTTTCTTGACAGACTACTGTAATTCTTGACTATATATATATTTCTCACATACAAAAATTTATACATTTTCTAATTTATACATATTATATGTATTACTACACATATTATTTATATTTCCACACATACATTTCTATACAAATTTATGTATGTTATATATGACATTTATAATACCTAAATAAGAAAATACATATATGAGACAAACTGGCATATTTTGACAAAGTATGGTGTATTTTGTCTCTTTACAAAATTTTGTATGCTTTCCAGAATATTCACAACATATTATGGAAAGGCTCTGAACTGTGGTAACCAAGTTAAGTTAGTGTTTATTCAAATTACTGTCAATCTTTAATTTTTGTTAATGCTGACCAAGAAAATGTCTGTCCTGTGTAAACCCAGAATTGATCAGTTTTTTCAGTAAAAGTTATTTATCATTAAGCCATTCCTCACAATTCCCTTGCAATTCACCCTCAACCTTATTATGTTATTATCAACTGTCAGTCTGAGTTACATGAGAATGGTTTGAGAATACATGAACAACCGCGTGGAACACAACTCAAACAGAAGTGCAGACTGGGCTAAAAGGTTTAAAATTTCCCAGGACAAATAAAGTTATATTCAGGAATAAATCAATTAATTCATGAAAAAAAGCTGTAAGACGAAGTGAAAAGAGTTTTGTATGGCCTGACTGAACCACGCATGGATTTATGAAGAGAAATGGTTTACAAAGAACAGCCTACCATAGCGCTGCCTAATATGCAGTTAAAGTGTGAAGCAGTCCTCATTCAGGGGTTTAATTTTCTTCTCCTTTTACCCTATTTTTCAACCAATGTAGAGTTTTTGTTTTATACAACTAAAAAATCCCCCTCAAACCAAAAGATAACAACAACAGCAAAAAAATTAACCCTCCCTAGGCAAGACTCTTACGTTCTTCTGGCTTCATTTCAGATATTTTCTGCAGCCAGTCCTTCCAGGTTTGGCAGTCACAAGGTTCATGTGCTTCACCAAGACATTCCCTGAAAAGGAAGGTGTTATTACAATTAAAATTTTAAAAAAAAACCCCAACAATTACTTATCATGGAGAGATTTAGAATTAAAATTGGTTCAAGCTAAAAATCTTGGACACTTATCAAGACACACTCAAACTTATTAAGTCAGGAAGATAAAAAGCCATCCAATTAGTATTATTTTAAAGAGCTCCTAAACTACTTGCTCACAAGCATAGATGACCATTACTAAGATTAATAAAGAATTTAAATTAGGAAATGAAAAGAGCTTTTAAAAATTACAATCTGAAATAAATCAGCTGGTTTGCAGTTTGTTTGAGTTATGTCCAGAAATATGTTTAGTGCCAGAAAAAGCGCTAGTATAGTTTCTTTGATAAAGGTAAACCAGAATAAAGAGATTATCCAAAGTTAGGAAGTTTGCTATATCTTAAATGCATTTTTTGTACAATTACTTGTATCTATTCAGTTGTAATAACTAATCTTTAACTAGATAGGAGCTTTTAATCTAGAACAAGATCCAAGCTCTTCAACATCAGCATTAAGTATTTATGGATGTTTACTCTCTCCACCAGAGTCTCTTAAATGGGTGCTTTAACTTAGTTACATGGGACACAGTGAAGAAATGAGTCCCTTGAGCTTCTCTTGAAGTTACTACTAGCTTTAAAGATGGCAATCACTACTACACAGTGCCAAATAAATGGCTTCCAGATGGTGCTTCAGCGTAGATGTGTCAATACGGACTCCGGATTTGTAATGAGTCCCTTTTTTACTGGAATGGCAGCAAATAGCCTCAGACATCTGCCACACAAAACAAAACAATTCAGAGAGAGTATATTTCAGAAGGGCACCAGCTGCATCTAAGCATACACAAGTTTTCTGCAGATCCAATGGTGAACTGCTCTCTGCAGTGCAGATTCAGGAGTTACAATACTCTTCTGATGGCTCTTCTCCACATCTTAAGCAAGAATTCAGGAACAAAGAAAAGGTTATAGTAACAGTTTTCAACTTTTTTCCCCACTACCTTGTCTGCTATCAAACAAGCTTATATTCACTACACAAGGATCTCTGGTTTGGAGATACTTAAGATCTGTAGCTGGGAAAGACTGCATTGGAATGAATAACTAATCTGTAATAAGGCAATCTCAGCCCTGGTTGAAAACTGACACCTTTCACTTCTGTGGGACAGTAATACACTTAAATCATTGACTTCAAAGAAGCCAAGACTTCTCACACAGTATTTAGTACCAAAGAATCATAGAATTGTTTAGGTTGGAAAAGTCCTTTAAGATCATCGAGTCCAACTGCTAACCTAGCAATGCCAAGTCTACCACTAAACCATGAAGCTGAAACTAGCAAAAATTAACTTTAACAAACTCAGAAAGCTGATTAGCCATTCTGGGGGGGGGAGGGAGGTTGTATCTTTGATGTTTTCAAATTTGTGAATTTGTGGATTTTTAGTGAAGTGCAATCATACATATATCACATAGCTATATTTATATAAAATATCTAGATCTAGATCTATATGATAGTCACAACAGAGTGCTGAAGAACAACTTTCATTGGAAGAAGTTCTTTCCTCAGCCAACCCCAAAAGAAGGATTTCTATATGGGGATGTCATTGGACTGGACTAAGAGCATTGAGCCTATTGCTCATAAAAGTTTTTATGAAACAAAGTTGTACTTTGGATAGAGTCCCTGACAGCACTGAATGAAGGGAACTAATGCCAAACGGCTCTGACAATGTACAGCATTAGCCTCCCCAGACTGCCTTCCTCAATACTCAGCAGGATGCTTCATTGGAAGGTGCAGTACATATTTAATAAAATTGCTGCAGTTTTCAACAAGTTTAAATTTGTGGAAGAGGTAAAAGCATCATCCGAGAAGAATGCACCTCTGGATTTTGTTTCCCCTTACGATAATGTTTATATCATATAATGAATTTTGAATCAAAACAGCAAAACGCTGTTGCAACTTATAAGTGGCCAAAGTGCATCTGAAGAGATGTCTCTTCCACAGAATGAGACTCTGCTCACTGTCTCCATCTAGGATGAAAGGAGCGAGGACTCATGATGCAAAACTAAGTGTGCCGTGCCTTCTATGATTATTTTCCAGAAGCGTCTGCTCGCTACAATTCCTTGTGCTTCTGAAACAGCATGAAGGGATTCTAATATGTTGAAAGTATCCGATAATACAAAGATGTAGGATTTGTGCTTAGTTTTCATTTGTACTACATTTAAATATCTCAGAATGTTTACTGAAAGGGAGTAGAGTTTTGTGTTTGTCACAACAGACTACATTTTTCTGAAAGTGCTGTTAGTGCTGAGTAATGAAAAAGGAATAAATTCTAAGGAACTCCGTATTTAAAGGGAACATTCCTACTTCCACATTAATTAAAAAAGAAAAAAGGAAATTACTCAATAGACTCAGAGAATTTTATTGCTTTTATGAGCAGAAAGGCTATAGATCCAAAAAAAGCAAGTGACTATCTAGGGGTTGGCTGGATTTTCTAATACATAGGTTCTGAAGAATCTCTTACTACATGCAGTATCAATTGCTATTACAATGTCTAAGCTGTAGATTACCTGGGTAAAACTTGCAGAACTGACAAAACTATGGAACTGTGGGATGTGTTGATTGAACTTTAAAGATATAAAGCTCTCTTTAAGCCTACAATGATGAAAACCCTCTCAACTGAGAATAACTTTCTTTTTCTCCAGAGGAACTCATTCATGCACGGGTTTTTTTTACTGTAAGACTAATATGGCCGTCCTCAGCAAATGCTTCTGATTTATAGTACTGCAGGATGCTTCAGTTGCTAGCAGAACTTCCTTGCTATTGCTGAAACTCTTAATTCACTTCTGTAGGGATGAAAAAAAAGGCCCTGGAAAGGCCTTCTTGGACATTTTGCTGCTAAAATGAGGTCTTTTTCAAGACCTTAATGTATTTGCTTGTGCAATATCTCAAAGCATTTACATAAAAAGAACATTCAGAAATATTATCAGGAAACATAAAAAAGACATTTCTCATTAAAATTAGGCACTCAGAGGACATTTTCACGCTCAGAGGACATTCTGGAGAGCTAGTACATTCAGCCCATGTAAAGGAAGCAGAAGCTGGCAATGTCTGAAGGACCATGTCAAAACTACACTGAAGTGGTCTCAGGCTGTGTCCTTCAGGTCAATAGAAAAAATGATTCTCTGTCTGTAATCAGCAGTAAGGATGAAAGGATGGTACCTTCCTGTGGCGTAATACTAAGGTTTGTTATATGTTCAGTGGCAAAAAGCATTTTCTGGTTTGTTTCCACAGGATTTGTTTCTTTCAGAGTTCTCCATCCATTCTGAACAACCTCTTTTCAAGAAGTTCTGGCTCTTTCCAAAACTTTTCTGGCTTTTGTGGTTGTTTCATTATGTCTACTTTCCTCTTGTTCCTTCTTCCTTTCCATTCATATGGGGAAAGAACTAAAATCAGAAGCATCTTTAATTAAGAGTCTTGTGATATTTGGAATCAAGCAGGTTATTCAGGATCTCTTCTTGCATTATGGTTTCAAATGAAAAATGAAAAGAAGGATTACTCTGTTTGTCTGAATGTCTATACTTTAGTTGACCCTTTTTGATGCGCTTTGCTCTGCACTTCAGAAAAGTATTTCACCACTTTTTTGCTTTTGTTGATACTGCTGTGCCTTCCTCGGAAGTGCTGAAGATGCGCAATGTGAGGAGAGTTTTTTAAATATCTCATGCCTTTTTACTCCTTCTCGAGTTTGTATTCATCTTAAGACTCAATAGAATACAACATAAAGTGCTAATCCTCAAGTGAAACAATGATTAGAGTGATCCTGCAAACAGAATAGCTATCTATGAAGCAAAAGATCCTCCACAGTCCTGTTAAAACTCCAGCTTATTTGATGTTAGTCTACCAAAATCCAGAAGAGCTAAAAATTGCTGATTTTCTGTGCTACAATTCAGAACGCACCATGTTTTAATTATACTACAACTATCCTGAACAGACACAAAAATCCCTCCACCAATATCCTACTTCTCCTCTGTCCCCGCAGAACAGAACATCACAACACTCCACACAGCTGTTTTGCATTTATCAGAGCCAATAAAGAGCAAGACAGTATTACAAATCTTTGCTGTCCCCTAAAATACTAAAATATTTGTGCACGTGAGGTTATTTAGTCCATGGATACAGTCATACACCCTCCCATACAAATTCTTGTTGCACACTTGGTTCTAAGTGGGACTTTTTAATTAATCCTGGGAATAGCAGTGACTGTGAGTTTCTGAAGATGTAGAAGTTTCTAGTACAAACCAGCAGAAAAGATGTCCTTTTCCACAATCTACAGCAGGGGCTTTCAGCATAGGGAAGCTAAGTGTATCTGATCCTGTTGAATTTGATCCTTGTCTTGTTAGCCTTACAGCTCTTTCACAGCCTGGTATAGGACACCATTTAATAGCAGGATTATTTTCAACAAAGGCCTAGGGAGAAAAAAAGAAAAAAGGAAACTATTTCACCACATAAGATCAGATTTCATCACCTATATAAAATAATCTGTGTTCATAATCCTCCTTTAAAAGAACAAAGCCAAAAAGCATAAGGACAATCTTCTAGCTACTTTGAAAAGCTTTTAAAAATAGTTATAAAAAGGGAATAATTTAACCTCCACCTTAAAAATACGGTGGATTGTGGTTTTTTTGGGAGAGGGGGGGTTTAGTAACATCAGTACTCCAGACTTATGCTAAGATGCAAATGGCTTACATCCCAAACAAAATGTTCAATGTGTGCAAGTCATTCCTTTGTGATACGGTTTACTGTAAATTGTTACATACGCACTGGCAATACACTCATTTATAGAACTGACTGTTGTACTTGAAAAGAATTAAACCCTTTTTTTTAATTAAAACAAAAATCCCACAATATATCCCGCCCACAATAAACTTTACGTCAGAACTAGACTATCTCTGGAATTTACCTCCAATATTTTTTGGTTAATGTAGCAGATTAATCAGATCTGGTAATTTAATTTGCATCTTACCATGCAAGACACTGTTATTGTGTATTAAAGAGACTTGTCACACAGAGAAAGTATTGTATTGTAAATGAAAAATTATTCCTTTACTTTCTTTTGCCCTGTCACCACTGATAAAGTAGCACATTATCTCAAAGACTAGTTCATTACTACACTATAAAAGAAAAAAGGTGAATTAAAAGACTGCTTTTAAAAACAAGTTGCAATGAAGGAAATAAACACATTTTAAAAATCAAACAGGAAAACCAAATCAAGCTTTTAACATGAAAACTGTTACTATTTCTGAATGTAAACAACTCCTGGTAGTAAAAATAATCCCAAAAGTCTTAACAATTTTAGATTGCTAACACAAACAAGTCTGCCTGATTAAAAGCTTCGTATCACCTGTTACAAATATAGTTTGATCAAATAATTTTAACAGTATTGCATTAGGTTACACGTAATAGGAGTATTGCATTTGTGCTTAAGGAATAAATATAATGTACCTTCTTTTTTCTCAGTATATATATATAAAATATATATATATTAAACACTGATATCATGGCACATAAGACAGCCAATAATTCAGTATATATATTAATTTGTTAATTTCTACTTGGAAAGTTACAAATATATTGCAGTATTTCACATAGAACTTGTAAGTTATTTTTTTATAAAATGAAGAGTACAGGAACAGTTTGACAATTTACCTTAATGTCAAATTGAAGGTATCTTTTGTCCATCTCCTTGGAAACCACACTTTCTATGATGTCTACAGGCACAAGCTGGAAACAATCATATGCTGGGCAAAAAATGTTGTGAGCTTCACCCTCTTGAATTTTCATATTCAAAAATCTGCCAGAATTTTGCAAGTCAGTATTTGTGAATGAAAAGTAAAAAATAAAATGCTGATGAATACTTTATACTAGGTTCACAGATATTCACATTAATCAATTTGTAAACAAAGAACAGGAAGTATCCCTTTCTGCTCAAAAAGGCTACAGATTTGATGAACAGCGTAATTAAAAAAAATAAAGGAACACTGTCATGGTTCAAAAAGTGAGTACCATCAGCTATGCTTAGCCCTATATGTTTGTGGTTTCCATACCTGCCATTTATCAAGACAGCTATGCAATGTTTAATTAAACTGAGAATTACTTCTAACTTAAATCAGAAGCAGAACATGCAAGTGTAATTAATCTAGGAAATAATTTGATATGCAATTAATTTTTACAACTGTACTAGTCAAAATAGGACTGCTCTTGGAAACAGATTTCTAAATGGATGGAGACCTTTATAAGTCCCTAAGCACCAGAATGCAAGACAGAACGAGCTCTGAAATCTGCTGAAAGCTGGACTCTAACTACCAGTGCACAAGGTTCCTTAGTTTAAAAGCTGTAACTTACTTATTAATCTGACATCAAGGATGATTCTCATCTCATCTAACTTTAATCATCTAAAGGACAGGGCAGCTATCCTAAGTTAGTCACCTGTGATCCTTTAATAGTTAAGGTAGAGAGACTCGCTAATTCAACCCATCTTAGATTCACACCTCAGGATGAGATAACTCAGTCCTGGCTATGCTCCAGGTAACTTAGAACTGACTGGCTCAGAGAGATGAATCCCATCCTGGATGTGCCACCATGAACACTTGCTTGACATTGAACTGTAGCTCTGAGTGCATGCACAAATCGCAGTACACATAGTTCAGCACCCAAATTAGAAGCACCATGTCAAGCCAGTGATCTCTTGGTAACTTCTACATCGTTGCACAACAGTTTGTAAGGCAACAGATATATGACTATTCATCTTATTGCCACTGAAAAGAACTGCCACCTAAAAGCTTACATGGAAGGGAAAGTGCTCTTCCTTAACACAGGAGGAATGGGTTCATTTAAATTGGGCTGATCTGCGGTAGGACTGGCTGTGCTGATACGACACTGTAACAAGACACTACAGTGGTACAGTTCAAGCAGTACAATCTCCTGAATGGGAAAAAAGATGACTATAGAGGCACTGCATACAGTTATAATTAATCCTGCGAAGTACGATTAATATTTATGCTAGCATAATTATCCATGTCTGAGTACTAGCATGGCTATTCTGACTTTTAAAAAATATGCAGTAACAAGAGCATTACACTAATAGAACTTTTAAGCTAAATCTACTCCTCAGTTATTAACCCTCAACATAAGAAGACATTTTAATTGTTTTTCTGACTGGAAATGGATTTATAATGACTAAGTTTAGTGTGCTAAACTAAGAGATGGAATTCAGCATGTGCTTTATTTAGAAAGTGTAAATCCCAATGCTGCCAACATCACACACACTGAGCAAATCAAGAGTAGACACATCTATTTACACACAGGCTTGAAACATTAATGCTTTAGAGTTTTGCTGGATCAGGACCAAAACAAACGTTACGTAAGCCTGAAACAGTTGATGACCACTTTGGGCAACAACTTAAATATCCAATAGGGTCAAACCAGCAACACTTTGAAACCCAAACAGTACTTTAACATTAGCTGTTTATTGTCTCTGGCCTTTCCTCTTCAAAATGCCAAGTATGAAAATTTCACAAAAGATGGAAAAGTACATATACTCACGCCTCCCAGCATGCTCTGCAGAAGTCATGTCCACAAGGCATGTCCACTGGGTCTTCAAATATAGAAATATTACACATACAAATGTCACACTGTAGATGAAAAAATACTTCTGATTAAGAAATACCCTAAAGCCTTTCATATTGTTAGCAGGACACGTTATGTTGGAAAATCTCACAAAAAAATTAAAGAAGTGCTTAGTAGAGGAGAAAATATAACTGTAATCAGAAAAAAAGTTATTTAAGCTACAGAAATACACTGGGATTTAGACACACTAGATATCATTATCCAAATCTGCATTCCTGGCTTATGGACAATCAATGGTAAACAAAACACACTGTAAAACTGAAGACAAGTATTCTTTCATTACACGCTTTGAGAAACCTGGTCTAGTGGGAGGTGTGCCTGCCCATGGCAGGGGGGGGGTTGGACTGGATGATCTTTAAGGTCCCTTCCAACCTAAACCATTCTGTGATTCTGTAATTAGGAAATATTCCCTGACAATATTTAACTGCTAATGTAAATAAACCTACGGTAACATTATTCCTTCTATAGAGCTTCTTTTTCAGCATTTTACTATTAAAGAAATGAAAGATTTCTATTCAGGAATGCAAAATCTTAAATTGAATATGAGATCTAGGGATGATCCAGTTGCACGACTGCATATAAGATTCTAGAAAAATGCTTAGGTCATGGAGCAAAAGTTTTATAATGCTGCAGCTGCAGATTATTAAAAAGAGAACTCTGTCTTCCAAAAGAACCACACTGATTTTAATGAAAGGCCCTTTCATATTTCGAATTTGCAATAACCTTGTAAACCACTTGAAAGCAGCCCACACACAGCAAAAGTAATTATAAGCTTACAGTACACCAGTGGGGTGACATTTCGAAATGCGGACAAGGAGAATTTTGTTTCACAAAGAAAAAATTTTCTAAAGGCAGGGTTCACAGCATTGAGCACATTCAGTGAAATGGACAGTATGAAAGTGAACATCTTGGTAAGTATGAGATGAGATGAGAAGCTCAAAAGAGCCAAATGCCCTGATGTGACTGTAGCTGGCTAAAATGCCACTTTGTAAGTGACAGCCAAGGTGAAAACGGTGCTTTATATTAGCCAGATGCTGAACTGTGTTATTATATAGAACATTGAAGGTGTCAGCTTCTCTGTTCACCACTTTTGGAAAGAGTCATTTTACACCTTTACAAACATATTTTCAGAATGAGATGACAATGCAGCTCTCCCGTCCATGTAGGTGCGCTATGTTTTGCTATGAGCTTGCTTGCCCCGCTACTTTCAGATCTATTTATAATCTTACCACAGCTGTCTCAATGTCTCCCGGTGAGGGGCTGATTTCATCGGGGGAAGTCACAGAAGAGCGAGTAGTGCGTGGAGTTCGTGGAGAAGGGAGCGTATCCCATGCGTTGTATCCACTTGGGGGGGGAGTTGGCATCTGAACCCCTGAACGCTGGCAGCAGTTCTCCGGATTAGACATCCATGCTTCAAGTAACTTCTCCCTGTCCCAGTCTTCGATAAATATAAAGATACAGGAAATTATGCAGGACAATTCTTAAAATATATTTTGTAACTGCATCCTCAGAAGAATGTATAAACACTAAACTAAAACATTTAGAAATAAATAAATATGATAAAGTATAAGTGAATGGAACATTACACATTAAATTTTACAGAACACCTCCCAAAATTATACATGATGCAATGTATTTACGTAAATAATTGTATCACAAGCATCTCCTTTCCCTGTAATAACAGCCTTAGATAAAATTATTTTTATTATTTGTTTACAGCAATTGCAGTAGATGCAAGACTCAATCAGAAACCAGATCTGCAGTGACTTGCAAAGACAGATGAAAATATAACACTGTTGCACCACAGAATTTCCAGTATCTTCCCTTTCTATGAAAAAAGTAATTGTTCAATATGGATTCACTTTTACCTATTGAGGTTTTTTAAGATGAAGCCAATTGCTACAAACTAAGGAAGAAGACTAAGATATAACCGGATTACAAAAAGATTTATGACCTAATGAGTTACCAGTCTTTATATGTGCATATGAGTGATGTATTTCTGGGGAAAAAAAAGAAAAATAGCCACCTGATTGCAAAAAATATTTCATATGTTCTTACTACATATTTATTTTATAATTGTTACTGAATGCCTCACTTTTATTCATAATTAACATTTCCAATTTATATACAAAAATGAACTAGTGAAACAGATTTTATTATATAGGAAGATCCTAAAACTAATTAAAATATTTCTTAATCATTGTTTGAAATGTTTTATGTTTCTGATTCCTAAGAGTAATACTAAAGATATCTCAAGAATAGCATTTTTTCTATTAAAAATACCTAAAAATTCTTCTTTAAATAGAAATTTATCAAATTCCTATATGGATTTGAATCTAGAAGAACCAGCACTATGCACAGATGAACTAGAATTTCAGGAGGAAAGAGAAATTTCTCAATTTTTTCCTATTGCTTCAAATAAATGTTTTAAAGTTGTTTTTTTTCAAGGTTAGGTACACCTACTGCAAACTTGATGCTATTAACCAAAAGATCTGTGTTGGTTTTATTGAATTTTAGATTTCATAAGAAAAAGATAAATAGTAGTCCTACACTGTATTAATGCTGGGAAAAAAAAGACATGTTCACTGAACTTGGCAAAAATATTGCCCCTGCCAAGGAACGATTACTATCATGCTAGAATATACTCCCTCCTAATATGAAGAAAGCCTTTGAGCGGGAGATGATTCACTGATCATATGCTTACTTTTCTAAGCTAAAACATATTATGGGGTAGTTCAATTTCATTTCTTTAAAGACATGGACCCTGAATATATTTACACTTCAAAAATTGTAAATTTTATTAGCACTTTTCAAATTATTCTGATCTTATAATCTTTCAGAGGGGATCTGACTGATGCTAAGATACAGATAAAGTTTGATAAAAGTTTTATTGAGCTCCTTCGCTTGTACGGCGTCTTTAAAATTACTCATGGTTAAGACACACTACTAAATGGATTCCACTGTGTTTTCTTCACTAACTTATGAGTTTTGGTAAAATATCACGTAGTTACATTTGCTTGATTGCCTCTCTTTTATCCTGAAATTAACTGTTGTATAATGAACTAGAAGAGAAACAGGGATTTGTTGAAAAACTGTGAAATTATTTATTTTCATTACTGCCATAATGATTTTTTTTATCTTGGCCCCAACTCTGCATACTTCTGTCTCTTAATTGAAAGGAAAAAAAAATAAAGAAAAATAGACTCTCACAGCCCGTGTCAGTAAATTGATATCGTACAATATATTGTACTATCGCACAATATCGTATATAGTATGATATATAGTACAATAAAAGAAATCAAAGTTTGTTGGATTAAATATTACATGCTTTAAAACTATTAAAAGTAGTACATAAGAATGATCTTTCCAAGAATTTAAAACAATTTTCAATATTAAGTGTGAATTAAGTCAAGATTTCACATTATTCTTTTATGAATGTCAAGATTAAATGTAAAAGCATTACAATTTTGGTATCTGATGTTTCCCAATTGTCTAAGCCTTTGTAAATAGCTCACTTATTCCCTTTACCAGGCTGAACCAATTCTATGTCTTAATTTCAAATAAAATAAATTCTGTTTGAGTAATTTCCAGTGTAGGACTATAGCTACAGGCAAAATAGCTGACTTTCTCATGACTTGCAAATTGTCTGTGCTTCTTTCTCTGCACTGGCCAATTGCATTAAGTTACTGCTGCATCACTAAGACAACATCAGTCGAATGACCTTTGCAACACAGACTGATTTCTTCTCAGCTTTCCAGCCCTGGTTGCTAGATGCTGGCAGACATTTCTCCACAGTTTACATCAACCTCACTGCTTCTGGACTTACTATGGACTGTGCTGTAAGTCTGAACAGTATTGCCACAATTTCCTTCTTCAAAACATCTGCACAGGTTACAGAATCTGCCTACCCATTTAATCAAATATTTTGCAATATTTAGCCTTAATGAGGGTATTCTGAGAATCCAAAATAGCATTCATATTCATTATAAAAATTAAACAAATAATCAATGTTACAAAAAACATATATGCAAAGACTGTGCCTTAAATATCATCAGACTGACACAAGTTCATGTTGACTTAACTCAATGTTAAAAGGAACACAAATACCAACTATTGAAAATAACGCAAGAGACGAGTTTCAGGTACCGTATCTCCTCATGAAAGTCTGTCAAATGTTGTTTAAAATAATGTTTTCCCTTTTCACTTTTCCGTCTCTTATTTTCACAAGGAGCCCACAGAAGGAATACGGTATAAAAACTCAATCCAGCAATATGGTCATGAGCATGCAAACCATTAACTGCCCGAGTACTTCCTTTGACATACAGTGACAATGCAGATGCTTCATGTAAGCCTAAGTTCTGAATACTGAATCAAAGCCTAAACCTTCCACTGAGTTTCAATGAGATACTTTTGTCTGAAGCAAACACACTGAATTCAGTATATCCCCATTCTGAAAACCCCAGTTTAAATTACAGGACAAGAGCACGGACTGATTTCCGTGAAATTAAGCTAGTTACAGATATACCCGTGGAAAAGTATACCCTGTATCAACAGAGTAATTATAAAAATCCTTCCAAGGACATACACTCATATGCTTTAAAGCCCAAGGCAATTTCCAACCATTTATTACAATGGTCAGATGGCTTTTATTGTAACAACAATAAAAAAAATTTTGATCCATTTTTATAGGCCAATATATAGTGGCAGAAAACCAATGGTTTGACATAAATAGGTACAATGAATTTGACTTTTTGTCATATAAAACCATGGAAGTTCTACTTCCATGTCTCTTAGTAAAATAGGAAAGCTCTGTTTCTCCACACTGCTCAAGTTAAAATGTCTTCTATTATAATTTCTAGTATGAAACACTTTTCTACCAGCTTTCCTGTCTGCCTCAGTGCTTGCTGACATACTGCAGCTGTATTTCTTTCTGAAGTACTGTGTGAACTGTTTCCTGGTATTTGATTAACCACTGCTTCTCTTTTACTTGGAAGTAAAAAGTAAATATACAACTGCAATTTTGATTTTGCTGAAAGCAGTTTCTTTAGTCTCTAAGGTTTCGGATTACCATGTGCCCGAAGTAGAGCTTCTGCAGTAAAGAGCGGGGCTTGGAGCATGTCAGCAGATTCCACGATCAGCATATCCTTAAGCCTTCGCAGGTCCTGAAGTCTCAGCCCCTCATATGGCTTTGAGAAGAAGAAGAAAGACTATTTATGTCCAGCAGTATTCTCCAGTTAAGTCTTTATTTCCATATTAAAATGAAAACATTCAAAGCACTGTTACTGATCATCATCTCAACTGTGAGCTAACATGTGACAAAATATATTCATTGTGGAGACCAATGACCATGCAAAGCTACATGGAAACACTGTAATTTTGCAATATTTATAGTATGATCTTTGCACATTTCAAAATTTGAAAGACAGTATCTCTACAGTTCTACACTATAGTCGGAGGCTATGTTCAAATGATGCCTAACACTGATTCTCTCTCAAGAAAACCCCTAGATTTTCACAGAATCCAGCTGAATTTTGAAGTGATTAAACCTCATGTACTGTGGCATGGATATAGGAATGCATGCCTAGATTTGAACTCAGGATTTCAGGTGAGAGCGAGAGAAAGGTCAGGTTAACATGCATTGCATATAGATTCTCTGACACTAACTTTATACATGAATTAAGACCCATTAACTTTGAATTGATCTGGAGGAGGATACATTGAGACATTAGATAGTAAGAAGGGATACGTTTGTGAACAGAATCAGGTACAGGTCTTTTAAGGCAATATCTATGCACACAGAAGCAGAGAAGTCAGTCACGAATAGGACAGATGAGACACTCAGTTAGAGGTTCACAGAAACACAGAATGGTTGAGGTTGGAAGGGACCTGAGATGTCATTTGCTCCAAGACTCCTGCTCAAGCAGGATCACCCAGAGCCAGCTGCCCAGGACCGTGTCCAGACGGCTTTTGAATACCTTCAATGTTGGGGAAACATTGTACATGAAGATGTCAAAACCCTCCTTGAGGAACAGTGGCCAACTCTGATAGCCCTACACAGTCAGAGCAGATCATCCAGCTGCCTTCCTGGTCTGGAGATTCAACCCTTATTATAGCATTAAAAAAGGTAAAATTAGAAAGACAAGATTCTAAATTAGCTCCAACCAAGATACTAGAGATGCATACACATGGTTTGCAGACTCCTTTTTAAAACCAAAAAAGGAAGAACATGACAACAAATAGTATATTTGTTAGTGTTGCACAGGGAAAATGCCCAAAAGGTAGAAAAAACAGTGGGAGGATATGCACAGAAATGGTATGTAAAAAAATTATTCTTACATGCAATGGTGCTATTTATACAAAGGATAGCTAAAAAAAGATTAAAAGCATTTGACATAAAACTGGTGTGTTCTCAGGACTAATTAGGAACCTGGCCACCAAATGGCAAATGTCTTCACCAATTTGGAGAAGAAAGGACATAGAGCAGCAGCAATAACAAATAACCACACTTAACAACATGCATCATTATTATTTACTATCTGTATTTTGATTTTATGTAAAGCATAGTCCAGGACTCTCCAGTGATAGCTAATATGCACATACATGCAGGCATGCATACATAGACACAAAGCAAAAGACCGACTCTTTCCTTAGAAGTTTACAATCTAAGTAAAAGTCCACTGTGTGCATAACCCTTTGAGGACAACAAGCAGAAGGCATAAATGAGGGGGAGAAATGGGATACCCTGGGCTTCTAAATAACTTTCTTCTTCTGAGGCACCTACTCTAAAAACATAACATGCTTCCTACATTCTAGATATCATAAAAACTATAAAATGCATCTAAAACCAGAACTGACTCCCACAAGGACCTCTTCTGTAAGCTAATCAGTGATAGAAACAATTACATCTCAATACTAGAAACTTTGTGATCAGCAAGAGTAATGGTGCCACAACTCTGCACTGGGTCTTTGTCCTTTTTGAGAAAGAAAAGCAGAGGGGAGATGGACTGCAAGTGTCTTGACCTTTATCTTGATTGCCCAAGGTCAGGGAGTTTCTGTATGTCCTTCCTTCCATTGCTGATCCTGCATGACTCAGTAAAGGACAATCTGAACGTTAATGGCTTGCACTGAAATAAATCTGGGCCACTTGATTCATAGCATGCTGGAGTTTGACTGACCTATTTAATTTCTCACAAAAGTGATAATTTATAAAAACATGCCAGAGAGGCAGGGATACAAACAGCTGGGTGCCTGAATGATTATAATTGCACGAATATACTGCAAAAAAAAAAAGGGAAGCAAAGAGTAAATCGTCTTGGCTGAACCTGAACTGAATTTTGAATTGCAGTTGTAAAACAAGTAGCTTTGTCAGCAGTCACTTCTTGAAGCCCACATACATCATAAAAAGAAATGTCTTTTCTGTTAAATCTACAGCATACATGCATATTTTAAAACCTAGTATTTTATCATGAACTGCATATATGCTTAGAAATATATTTAACTGATCGGTTCTAGGCCAACACTGCCAATTATCTCCCTCGAGTAACAGACTATTATATTATCTCAGCTGGAGCACTCCACACAATCTAGCAGGGATATGGGGATTCTGCAGTTTTGAAAAATCCTAATTTTATCTTTCTAAGTAATGAGGGAAATATGTCTTAAAAATCTGTTTGAAACTTTAGCTACTTGTTTCATAATATAATGTATGAGCCCACAGAAGAAGCTTAAAGAAAGGACATTTTAGCCTCGTACTATTAAGTAGCCTAATCTGGAAATTCCAGAGTGAAGACTTTATACAATGAGAACCCTTAAAAATGTCCATCTGTACAAGACATAGTCTTGCAGAGACTTGCAGGACAGTCTTTAGTTATACGGATGTATATCCTTTATGTAATAGCATAGAGGTTTGTTTTTAACTACTTCAAACATCAATGATTTATCTCTGTGCTGCCATATGCTGTAAAGGATTCTGATTACAGCTCATGAGGCTCAGAGACCTCTTTCAATACTCATTTATGGAGGAGCTCTTTATTGATATTTGCTGTGAAAAGGGCATTGTTCAATATTAGCATCATTTAACTATATCACGATTTTGGAATATACAATTTGAGTTACTACTTTAAGTCACTGGCGAGCTTCTCACTACAGCTTTCAGCCCTTTTGACCTCTCAAGGGTCTTTCTTTTTAGCTATTTTCTTCTCAATTTTTTACCACTAATATTTAGATATCATAATTTATGTAACTGTTTTTCTCCTGAAAGTACTTTTAATATGTAAGCTGATTATTTTAACAGTTCATTTCAAACTACTATTATTATTTTCTTCAATTTTAAAGTACCATTAAAATAGACATGGGCAAAGTAACTCCTTGCTGCAGTGATAACTATATAATTGAACAGTGTCAAATATACTTCATGTAAATACCCTCCTTTATGAGTGGACAGAGTTCTATTGTTAAAGGTGTCCTATATTTTTAAAATTATCTATACTCCATTTAACTCATTCAAGTATATGCACTATATGTATATATCTTAACTATGCGTAGTTCCCTTCTCTCACTTAATAAACCATTCTCTATCTGTAGAGAGAAAGTACATTTTAATAATCTTAGATAAATATTTGTATTTATGATCTTTGCATTATACATATACTACATCAATTGTGGAACTGAAGAAAACCATTCCAATTACTATATGCTCAATACATCTGTGACGCTCAGTAGCAGTGTATTTCTACAGCATTCAGAGACACATACGTAAAATGAACTAAGAAACTATATACTTTGCTATAGCAAAATGTATTTATCTGAGTCTGACTGAGAGCCAAAGCTATTCTGGATGATCTGCTCTGAAGTACTGCTCATCTCCAGGTGTTTCTTACGTAAGTTTAAAACACTGCATGATGTGATTGAAATGGATGTGACAGTTCTCTTCCAGGGATACATCACCAACACAAGTATGCTCCCATGCTAGAATAAACAGCAAATTAAAAGACTGCAAATAAAACAACCAAAACCTGTAAAAGCAGTTTAAAAATAATCAGTTATAGTCATGTAATTTAGTGTAACTTCAATTAGATTTAAAAGATAAAATATATAAACTTAAATTTTATATAATAGGTATTTTTTGAGATTGTTCATCAACAAATAAAGAGAAAAGAAGCAGGACAAGAAGGTAATCTGAAATACTCTCCTGGCTTGTTTTCTAATACCCTTTCCACTGTCCACACTTCATAGACAGATCTTATTATGCTGCAACTAACTAAAGTGTTAAGAGTCACACTTTATATACTCCATTCTGAAAATATTTAGCATTTGCATTTTATACAGAGAAATACAGATTATGTGTGTGTTGGTGCATTGTTTTCCTTCCAAACTGCATCTTGTGGAAACACACTTAACAAACGTGTCTGAGTTTCAAAACTATTTGCTACCCATCTTTAACTGCAGTCTCTAACTTGATCACTAGAAATGTTTGAGGTATACTAAAAACAAAAGTAAAATATAAATGTTGCTTTAAGAATATGCTTCAGGGACCACTGTATTAAAATCAGATTTTAAAAGGCTATGTAACTGTATGACAAATGGATTTTATTCAGAAACCCTTTTGGAAGGAGTGAACTGAACTGCTGAAAGATGGACACTGTCCTTATCAAATCACAGTCTTCCACAAGGCACACCAGAATTAATGCAAATTTGTGTCAGTGAATTGTCTTTCTCTTTTAAAAACTGACTTCAAAATAACATCACCTGTTATTACCTGGTTTTCATAGAAGTTCTGGTATTCAGTAGCTTCAGCCATCATGTTATAAAACAAGTAAGTAAATGCACTGTTTTGAAATCCTGCACTACTCAGCTGGTTTTTGGTGACATTCAACCCTGTCTCAGTCTATGAAAACCCACCAGAACATTTTCCTTAATCTATCCCACAGATGTTCTCCTTTTCATATTTTCTCCTGCCCTCATTCTTAGACAGAAAGGCATTTTAAGAAATAAAAATATGTAAAAAATGTTTGGTTTAGAGCTATTGTTTCCCAACTTACTGGCCTCATTGTATTTCCTTCAGCCTCAGAGCCTGCAACACTTTCAAGACAGTCCACATAATTAAGTATATGAATAAAACTTCTTTTTAGTTCTGACAATGCATTGGTTATGTTCTCTGAGCTTAACATGAAAGCTAAAAAGAGCTGTGTTAAAAACAAATTGTTTACAAATATACAGTACAAAGTACAGGACCTACTGAAATACTTTGCAGAATCTTGTCACAATGTAACTGCTACAAACATAAATGTGTAAAATACCCCAAATTTAAAGTATCCTCTGACCTCTTTCTTGTCTAAAGCAGCATATTCAGCTTCAATGCTTTCAGCTTCAGGATCACGTGAAAATACCATTCGAGATTCCAGGTTAAGAGCCAGCTCCTTGTGGTGTTGTTTCTCTGCACAGTCACATGGAGTATCTTTATTTTCATTTTCTGCAAACAAATCTCCACCATGTTTTACTAGAAGCTGAAAAGTAAAATGGTGATGTAAACAGTTATTAATTACCAACTCTAATAATACTCAAAAGAAAACACATGTCAGTTAAGAAGAGAACAAACAATATGAACAAGGAAAACAGAGAGACAAATATAACAGCAATGGCCTATGGGAAACAAATATTCTCTATTGTTATTAAATAAATTTCCGTTTGATTTCATACATAATTATACCTATACACACCATAATTCCACAGAACCACAAAATCTCAGAAATATGTGAGAAGGCAATGCTGTACAATATGTCTCTGTTAGGTTTTAAAAAATCTGCTAAAACTAAAAATCTGCTCTACTGATATGGTCAGTGCTCCATAGAAAATAGGAGGTCATCAAGTACTTGGCAAGATGGAACCAGATACACCTCTAAATATTCTTTATATATGGGTATAACTCCACCATTCTTCCCAGCACTTGTACACTGGTGGCGACAGAAAATGGGAGAATCCTTGGGTAAGAGGGAAAATGCAGTACTAAATCACAGAAAGCACATAGTACTACTGGCAACTCAGTTTCGAGGACATGAGAAAAGCGAAATGAAGTAATTCTAATAATTCTAATGTGGTCTAGTATTATGCCATTTCACCAGTCTTCTCCCTTGCCAGAAACCACCCAGAAACGTAGTCTCTAGATAGCAAATGGTAATCATGCTGCTCTCATTGCTTTGCCAACATTGCCTCCTGCTATAAACTCATCCGATATAAGCAAGGACAACAAATGCCACAAATTTTAAAGGCCAACAGTGGACCATTTTGCTGATTTATTATGACATCTTTATAACATGTGCTACACCTCTAATGATGGAGCACCCAGGACACTCACTCACTACTAAAATGATTCATCTTATTTCTAAATAAAACTAAAATCTATAAACATTATCTTGCCTTCAGACCATGACAGCTGTAACAATGCTATCCTGTATTTTTAGCCAGGATATTTAAAAACTCAGCTTCTAATTTTTACACTTCTAAAAAAAGGTTAAATTTCCCAAAAAAGATCTGCTCTACACATAAACCTTTTAGATCATGATCAGTCACTTACTTTTCTCTTCAGCAGATTGTATTTCCTGCACCTGTCACTCTAAAATACGGAATGTATTTTACAAACTTGGAATAATTCTTGTAGATTCTTTGGAAACTTTTCCCACAAAATCCAAAATAAAAGAGATGCAAACCCCAAAATACCACAAAACAGTGCAAACCCAAGATTTAGTTGAGAAGATATTAGTGTCATTAAGTACGACAGCACATTTTATCTTCATAGCAGAGTCCCAGGTAGACATAAAGATAATACTAAAGTAATTGTCAAGATTCTCAGCCTACAGTTACCTTGTTCTAACTAAAGTTCCTAATATTGCCAAAACTTTGTTAACTTGAGTTTCACATTCTGTCTGTACATTTTAAACTCTAGCAGAAAATTAACTGAGGCAATCAAAACACCTTCTGAGGAAGAAAAATAATAAATATACTTGAAAGAACACTCCATAGACCTATGCTGCTTGAAATGCGCAAGATAAGGAATATGCAAATGAACAAGTTTTTAATAACGATGTCATATTTCTCTGGAAGCACTGTTAAAAAGGCTTGTGTCTCTTAAGTAATTAAAAGGAGATAAATAATTTAAATAACCACATTAACAATTTAAACAATCACAACAATGCCATTTAATATGCCAAATATGCTGTGATAAGAGTGTAAGTTAAATCTTTTTTCTATTCAGTTATTTGAGGAAGGCACATTACATTTGTCCTAACTACCTTTAGCAATGGGTTCCACACTGCTGTTCCACTCAGAGGAGAAATTTAACACATGTGAATGGAGCAGCATTGAGACTGCACATTTGACTGCCAACTCTGAAAAAATAAACTAGTAGGTGGCTCACCCACAAGAAACTATGTTTGTTTTTCCTTTCCTTATGTGGGTGTGGTGAGGACAGAGGCTGGGGTTTTCCTGAAAAGTTACGGAAAAAGAAAGAGATGATTAAAGAGGAATGCTGCTCTCAAGTGGGAGTAATCATCACAAAACTGGGCAAAAGTTGCTCTTGGGGTTCAAAGTGACCTTGAGTTTACTGAAGAGAGGGAAGATGGCTTGATGATTAGGCAATTCAGTATTTTATCTCTTTTTCTTTTGCTAAGAATTTTAACCCTCAAATGCTTCCAGAAACAAAGAGGTAATTGTTAAATTCCTCCACTAAGCTGTGTTTTGAGCTTTGCATAATGCAGTGTTCCTGTTCATAGCCCTGTTCCTGTTGAAGGAGTTAGAAGGAGTCCAGACTATACTGCAGGACTTAAAATATCTCAGATACTAATCTTAGGATCCAAGGTCCTCAACCCTATGCTACGGCACATAGCAGAGCTTGAACTTTGGGGTGTACTGTATGTTTCCAATGTAGGAAACATGATTAGTTAGACTACATAACTGTGTCCAAACTCTGGCAAATAGCGATCCATGTGGATCAGACTGTAAATATTCTTCTTCAAAGACAAACTGAAAGCAAACTAGAGTCAGAAATGGTTTAGTCAATTGAACAGTATGTAGTCATGATAACATAACCCACTTTATATAATTAAATGGAGAACTAGCAGTCTAGTAGCTGGATTCATCTAATGAATTATATCACAGACAGTGAGAAATAGAACGATAACTTGTGAAGAAACACACACCATTAAATTTCATGATGAGTTTAAAACCAATTGATTTTACAGTCTGCAGCTAAAAGCTGCAGGCCAGCTCCAGAACCATAATTTACACTGCAGCGACTGTGATTCTTTTTGACACTACAGTCTGCCTGGATCTTACATTTGGCTCATGCTCTTGAAACTGACATTTTTGAACAAATGTGGCTACCTCTAATACCAATGTATAGCCCCATTTCAGGGCATGAAGGCAGAACGATTGAGGCAGAAGACTCCTTGCTCAAATTCCTTGTAAATCTGAATTCTAACTTATCTGGGGATCTCAACTGTAGAGATAGAGACAGAAGACAAGGAAGTAAGGGTTTCTGTGGATAATGTAATTGTTCCTTCTTTTTGCAGTATATATTGATGTGGGTCCAACAGTAAACACTTTACGAGTCAGCATAATGCACATATTATTTCAAAAATGTAAGCAAGCTTATAAATACCAGAAATTGAAATCTGTTGGAAATTGGTTACTAAATTTTTCTTCTGTTTACCATTTCACTACCAGAAGCAACTGTTCTCACATCGAATTATTTTATTTGAGTGTTCTTTACCGGCTTTGCTCAAAGAGTTCATTAAATGCTAAATCCTGATATCACCCATTTTCTGATATGACATGCAGATTAGTCCTCTAATGTACAATGTTTAAAAACAAATGGATCTTCTTGGGGAAGGCTAGGTAGAACAACTGTGACTGAAAATTTAGCAAAAACAAGGTGGTTTAAAAGAGAGGAAAATAGAAAAGTACACAGTTCGTTGCAATTAATATTTTGTTTATCAAATCTAAAAAGAATTAAAAGCTGACAATCAAGATAAAAGCAGTATTAACACAGACCTAGGAGACAGCTTGATATTTGTTTACAAATCAATCGCATCATAAGAGGCACTAAATTAATCATAAAAGAAATAAGAAAAAATTCATTCTAGTTGACAGGGAAAGCCAGGCAATAATTGTGTGTAATTCAGTTACCACGTAGATAATTCGCTGAGTGTAATTCAACTAGCAATGACTTCCCTTCCTAGTGAAACTCAGTAAGTGTGTAAACAATTTCTAGGGATGTGTTAAAGACAAAGTGCTAGCATGGAGCTTGCTGAGCTGTAACAACAGAGGGCAGAGAGGAAAGAAGGTACAGGGGCAAGATTTAGGCTGCGATACTGGGGGTTAAATACTGAAAACTAATGGCAGCATCCTCTTGATTCCTGATACTTGATACTGATTCTTGATACTGAGCAAGGGATCAGAGAGACACAGTCTCAAGTTAATATTATCCAGTGACAGGATGTGTGGGAATAGTTCAAAGTTGCGCCAGGGGTGGTTTAGACGAGACATTAGGAAGCATTTATTTACAGAGAGGGTAAATGTTGATAATTCAAAATGTCACCATCAAAGAGTCACTCAGTAACAGTTCCCAAAATGTACTTATGTTCACTATTCCTGCAGAATCAGAAAAAGACAAATAACCCCCTGCCTAATTTCAAAAAGTGGTACTTTAAGGACATCAAACCTGTTCTTAAAACTTGAACAGCATTTCTCAGTCTCAGCTACAGAACAGGATTAAAAAAGCTCTGATTTTTCTCTCAGGCAGTTATTTCACTTCTCTTTACACATACAGGGATACCTATGCCTGTAATTATTATTTCCCATTTTTGTAACCTACATGAGTCTTCTTTGTGCTGAGGAGTTTATGTCATGAAGTTAATGTACATATATGTAATCCATTTTTTTCCATTGCTCTCTACAGACAGTGTACATTTCGGGCTGCTTATCTTTATCATTTTTTCAATTAACGAAAAATTGAATTAAAAAGTTAATTCAATATGCTCTATCAGATTTTTCTTTCCCCTGAAACAGCTTTGTGAAACACTGTACATGTCATTTACTAATAGCAGTACACAGACTTGTGATTATGTTTCAAATTTTACCTCGACACAGGTTTTCATCCCTGAAGCAGCAGCATAGTGCAAAGGTGTATTTTTTTTGTTATCGACAGCATCAATGGCTGCTCGTTCATATTGTCCTTCATCTAGCTTTGCTCCCTTCCACTTCAGGATCATTTGCAGACAGTCTGCTCTTCTGCAGTCATCTTCTGAGGGTCGTGTCAGGCGAGGATGAAGAGCTCCTTCTGAGATCATGATCTGAGGTCCCATACACAGTAAGTGCATAGATGTCTCATTGTGCACATTCCGTTTATTTGGGTTACCGTCTCTAACAAAAAGGAAAGTTCTGCAAGGGGAAAAAATAGAAGAAAAATATTACCACACAATTCCACTCATTTCCATTGAGTAGTAACGGTCTATTATGACAGCTGTCTTTTCTTCTTGCCAAGATTTTCTTTAGCCATGTGAATGATAAACATTCTTAATTACTACTGAACAGCTCTCCTTCATTTCTCTTAGAAGGCATTTCACCTTAGAAGGGTGAACTACTGAAATATCTTTAATTGCCTGTATTGGGTTTGTGTGGCAAGGTTTTGGTAGCAGGAGGCCCACAGTGATGGCTTCTGTGAGAAGCTGCTAGAAGCTTCTCCTGTGTCTGATAGAGCCAATGCCAGTCGGCTCCAAGACGGACCTGCTGCTGGCCAAGGCTGAGTCAATCAGCAATGGTGGTAGTGCCTCTGTGATAATATATTTAAGAAGGGGAAACAAACTGTTGTGAAAACAGCAGGGCAGAGAGAAGCGAGATGTGAGAGAAACAACTCTGCAGACACCAAGGTCAGTGAGAAGGAGAGGGAGGAGATGCTCCAGGTGCTGGAGCAGAGATTCCCCTGCAGCCCGTGGTGAAGACCATGGTGAGGCAAGCTGTGCCCCTGCAGGCCATGGAGGTTAACGGTGGAGCAGAGATCCACCTGCAGCCCATGGAGGATCCCACACTGGAGCAGGTGATTGCCTGAAGAAGGCTGTGACCCCATGGGAAGCCCAAGCTAGAGCAGGCTCGTGGCAGGACCTGTGGACTTGTGGAGAGCAGGGCACATGCTGGAGCAGGTTTGCTGGCAGAATTTGTGACCCTGTGGGGGATCCATGCTGGAGCAGCTCATGGGAAGGACTCACATTGGAAAAGTTTGTGGAGGACTGTATCTCATGGGAGGGAGCCCACACTGGATCACAGGAAGAGTGTGGGGTGTCCTCCCCCTGAGGAGGAAGGAGCAGCAGAGACAACATTTGATGAACTGACCTCAACCCCCACTCCCTGTCCCCCTGCACTGCTGGGGGAGAGGAGGTAGAGTAATTTGGGAGTAAAGGTAAGCTGGGGAAGAAGATAGGGGTTGGTGGAAAGCGTTTTAAGACTAGTTTTTTTGTTTCTTATTATCCTACTCTAATTTGATTGGTAATAAATTAAACTAAACCTTCCCCAAGTCTGTTTTGCCCATGATGGTAATTGGTAAGTGAGCTCTCCCTGTCCTTATCTTGACCCACAAGCCTTTCCTTATATTTTCTCTCCCCTGTTCACCTGAGAAGTGGAGTGATAGACCAGCTTTGGTGGTCAGTTGGTGTCTAGCCAGGGTCAACCCACCACAGTGCCGTATATAATCACTCTGTCAACGTGTGACATAAATTTTAGTTGGCAAAGTTTACTCTATGATTCTGTATTTTATTGCAATAAATGCTAGTAAGCCACAGGACTAATTAAATAGATAATTTCTTTTTTCTACTTTGTGTCCTGAATAGTCGTACACTTGCTGATTTGCCAATAGATAATGTTAGAGCAACTTATTAAAAATTCCCTCTTCTTCTCCATATCTTTAATGAGATGTTAAGACAATATGAAATACTTTTCCTGCTAGCACTGTATGTATTGAGGAAAGTCTCTATTTGCTTTCTCACTCTAGAGTATATGGAAATGCAACATAATCCAAACCCTCACCTACACAGATGACAGAGGCTTCCAAGAATTTGTCTTCTCTTGAATGCTTTAGAGGCAGTTCAAAATGGATAATAAACTATATTGGCAAAATGGATAAGCTTAAGAATGAAAAGGAAACAGACTGATTCCTGGAACCACAACTCTGATTCCTGACAGCTCCTGCTGCTTCTTGCCAGCTAGGAACTACAGAAGTTACAATTCAGTTCTGAAATGGAAGAACTGAGGCATATCATACAAGCCCTGTGAATCCAAACTTGCTTTAGCCTTTTGAGGTATACTAAAACAATCATTTTTTACTTAAAGGAGGGTGAATGGTAGGAAATGGCAGATAAGACTGGGGTCAGAGAGACAGCAATGATGAAAGAACTCCACGTGAAGGCAGGAGGGACAGTTCCCAGAGAGGTAGTACCAGGCTAGGTGAGAAGCATGGCACACACATTCAAGATACCACTACAGAAACACTTGCACTGCTCTTATAAACCGCCTCACACATAAAACCAGCAGAAGTCACTGTTCATCTCCTCTCCAGGTTGCTCCCTGACTCTAAAGAGTTTGCAGGTATGAAAAAGAGTTCTGGAGTCCTCATGAAGTCAGTACAGGGGATCAGCTTCCACCCTCCTCGCTCTTACCCCTAAGACTGATTAAAAACAGTTCAAATCACTTTTGGTTTGAACCAGGCAGCTCAGCCACCTGAAGGCAGGCACTGCCTAAAATAGAAAATCAGACCATATTGCTTTTGGTGAACAGTGGAGAACAGAAGACCTTAGTAATCAAATTAATAAAAGAAAATGTTATTTACTGCAGTTATTGCCTTATGCTATCATTACAAGTCTAAATGCTACCTTCCCTTGTCCCTGAGTACATCCCACCGGGCACTTAGGCCTTTCTTTCTCAGAGCTCTTCCATGCTTTGTTCAGGACAAAGAAAAATTCTGAAACTATTTTATTAATAAAGGAAGAGGCTACACAGAATGGGTGTAAAGTTTCCCTTTGGGAGATTATTGAAAACAGAACTGGCCAAAAATTTCAGTAGAAAAATTTAGGCACAACTGATCTGGTCCTACAGTGGAAGGATATCCTGATGACAGACATCTGACCAGCTGGATTTCTGTCCTATCTTCCCTCTGAAAACCTCTCAATGGTTGGAGTTCAAAACGAAACTTACTACTAAAATACTCTTCTTTTAAATAAGTGGTAACAAAGTATTCAGACGAAAAGATAAAAGTCTTCTCTGTGTTGCCTTATTTTGGCAGCTAAAATGTTCCTTAGAGAATTCTCTTTCATTCCATGATAGCTGACATGATAGATGCATTTGCTAGGAAATACAAATATGCCAAACTTGAGATTAAAGATGCTGCCAAAAAAGTGATAGCACATTTTGTTTGCTTGGGTTTTTTTATTTTCAGAGAAAAGGGATTTAGCAACTCGGGCAAAATGCTTCACAGCCAATTACATGAAATGATAAGACTAACCAGTGTTAAACACCGCTGAAACTTGCTTGTTTGAATTAGCTGACCATAGTATCAAACAAGAGACAGAAAGAAAAGAGGGGAAGAAGGAGGGGAAAGAACAGAAACACAGGAGAGGGAAGGAGGAAGGAAGGAAGGGAGGAAAAGACAACTCATTGAGAGATAAGGAGGTTAATTCCACAAAGACACTTAGATATGAGAATGTCGGATGCCTTAGATAGGAATTTTTTCAGGTACCCACCCCAAAACCTGGATATAGAAAATACAAGGCTAAATCCAAGTCATCTTGGTCTCTGTGAGATGTAACGTTGGAAACTCAGTAAAATCTGAGTTTCTCTAGTTTTGCTATGAAATCTGTTTCATGATACACCAGTATCTTTCCTTCTGCTAACTCCCTTTCACAATTTCTTTTGTTACATTTTTACTTCAAGTAAAGATCACCCCAACTTAGCTTTCAATGCATTTTTAAACTGTGGTATGAACAGAAAAAAAACCAGAAGTTGTTAGTTTTTCAATTCAGTCGTGAAGTCAAGGTTAAATCAAAGTTTTTTTCCTAAAAAAATTTATTATTCTCTCCTCCCCCTATCCATGACATTTACTCACCATATGTCTCCTAATATTTCATCCCCAAATTCTTGCATTTTCCTTAAGAAAAAAACACACAAACAGATCACACCACTGGGAAGAAAGAGGCAGCAGCTACTGATTGTAAAATACTTAATCTGTGCCTTCTTTTTCGGTAGGTTTTAAAACTAGATAACACTGATGTGCACGGCAACAGGCCTAGCTATTTTTACCTGAAGTCTGTAACACAAGGTGTGTAAAGGTAGCAGACATCTGTCCCCTTCAAATTATATGGAATTATATGAGAAGAAAGTGTGATAAAGAAGGGGCCAGATTCCCTCTGCAATCACTACAGAAGACTGCGGTGCAGGAGCAGAAGTACTGGTTTGTGTAGCAGCATTCAGC
>NW_010179220.1:48579-70540 GCF_000695765.1 Mesitornis unicolor
CACAGCTGAGGAAGTATCGAGATTAAAGGCTTCGACTGGCACAAATGTGTAGCACCAAGCTTGCGGTACAAAGCTAACAGAAGCAATTTAGTACTGCAAAGAGGGTGGACTTTGTCTTTCAAACCAAGTGCTGTGAACTCTGTTTCGAAGTTTGCACTTAGACTGTGTAACACACTGGATGGCTGCACTAATTAGACCTGCGTATTCTGAACGTCAGAAGAGTTCTCTGGGTATCTGTTAACCACAAGGTTTCCTCCCTCTTTGAGTTGCTCTATATTCAACGTACTGATTTCCACCACTAGAATACAAAGTAAAATGCTACCTTAAAATTCAGTGAAAAACCGTCTGTGGTTTCGCTATTAGCAGAACCAGGGCTTGAGTTTTTTTAATTGCAAGAACATCTTCACTGCCTCCTCCCAAAGATGAAGGTTCTCTACTGTCTTTAGCTATCTAATCATTACCTTCTAGGCTTGATAATATAATACTGTACATTTCTGTTTTGATTTCTTTATCACCACTGGAATTCTATGCTGTGGTGGTTTAAAGCACGTGATTCACTCCTGAATCAGGTTGCAGTGTATCTGATTTCAGAATAGCACAATATTTTTGTGGTGAACTGGGAAAGCTATAAATCACATATTTTTTCTTACAAGACAGTATTTTACACAAACGAAAACCTCTGCTAACATAACAGCAAGGTTAACTGAATCAGAGACCATCCCACCTATACTCAACCTCCCTTTTACTTTTTAGAAAAACTTAATTTATTTTCCGTAACTGCTGAAATTCTCTTTAATAATGCCAAGCTATGAGGATTTCATCCTTACTTGACTGACTATATGCTGTAACCTACTAGCCTTCCACTACTAAGATTTATGCAGGTTTATAGAAGAACCATTGCAGAAGATGCAAGTGCTGAATGGGTGCAAATGCTCTGTCATAGCTCGAGGTAGATATTTCACCTGATCCTTAACATTTCAGAGGCTGAAACTGTTCATAAAAGTAGAGTCTGAAGTCTGTCAAACCAGTACCCCTCTTTAAACCCAAGATTTCTCTCTAAAGGGTTAAAATGTAGTTCAAAAGGAAGCTTTAGCAGTGAGTAACTATTAGTATAAATTTTTCCACCATAAAATTAAGCTCTCAGGAAAAAAACAATAAAACTCTTGTTCTAAGAAGTTATGTATATCATAACCTAAAATGAGAAGTACTTAAGTACAGCCTGCTTGCAGATTCTCTGTTCTCAAGCAAATAGAAAGGCACTTTTCTGTATTAACTAGATGATGAAAAGCTCTAGAATGGATTCAAATCCTGGAAAGTGTTATTGCACTGTTTTACTGTCGCTTCATAGCACAAAGAATATCCCTATCAAATAAGTCTATCAGCGAGGTAGATTTTGAAGCCTTGCAGCAAGAAGTATCAGCAGATTTTTTTCCAAGAGATAAATCAAAAAATTCTTCTGGTGAAGTTACCTGCTAAAAAATTGTCCAACGGTCTTTAAAAACATTGAAATCTTCAGTAAGAACTATCTACTGCAGGCAGCTCTCAAATTTTTACTCACACAATTTTTCTAGAACAGCTTTGTGGCATTTGTAAAAATGGTTTTGGGTTTGGGAAAAACATTAGTTTTCATTACCTGTTCTCCTTGCTTGCCATAAACGGGTCTGACAAACAACAGAGCTGCCAAAGGCATCCAGCACCTCACTCTGGATACATAAATGGGCTTTAAAGTGCACAACCCTCCCTCTTTTCCTTTCCTTATCTCTTCCAAAAATCAATAGGTCAGCTCCTCAGTCTAAGGGGAAGTCAATCCAACGCTAAAAAGTCCAGCTGAATGCACAACTTAAAGTTCAGAAAAGATGATTAGTGTCCAAAAAAGGGTAAATGAATACATTTTACATCCACAAATTCATTATTTGACAGGGTCTCATTTTTACCAGTGGTATTTGTTGCATAAGACTTTCACAGAGAGAGCTATAGACCCCTGCAATTTGATTCACAGCTTCAGAGGTATAAAAAGCTAAATTCTCCCTGGAAATGTACTGACAGAGTGAAAACAGGCATTGCCTATGAAAAATAACACTTAACCACAAGGGAGCCAGACTTTACTCTAGTTGCAGTTTCCAGATTTTGCTTCAAGCTGTAGCTCTTTGCAGAATCCAAACCTGAGGTGACAAAAGCATGAAAAAAGTGTGGGAAAAAGTGACAAAAAAGAAAGGGCTGTAACATTCACACCTACTACTATCTGTATTTGCAGAAAAGCAGTAAGAGACTCAAGATCACAAGGCTGTGAACTTGAATAATAAACAACTGGCACATTCCTCACTCCGGGAAACTATCATCAAGCATTTATTCAGGTTTTAATAGAATCTGTCATGTTTAGCGGATTAAAACCGCCATATTTACAATCTCTTTGTCCTAATGTTATATATTTATAGCTATATATGTATACACAAGAATATATAAGCATGCATATAAACCCATATGAAAATATACCTATGTATAGAAAAATAAAACCAAAATAAAAACTAGTGTAAAATGGAAATTCCTTTGCAGGCATAAACCTAAAGCTCACAGCTTTCTGAACTAAGAGAAGTACAGGTAAGCCATCAGTTACAAAAATATATAGAAGCTCTGTTACCCAGTAATTTAAAACTCATATGCAATGAATTAATTCGTACAGTTATTGAATCATTCCGCTTCCAACACAGTAGGTTAATACTAATGGATTAAAACCTTGAATAATCATGATTATTTTGTTAACTCCAAGTACTTTTCCCCCCAAATGCAGTATAATAAACAACCATAGTTACTAGCAAGCACTTGAAGAAATCTTTTTAGTCATTACTGACAGCTATATACAAATACCAGCTGGTTTAAATAATTTGGTGAGAAGTATTATTATTTATCTGATGTTGAAAGCCACATCTAGTAAAAGTAATTGGTATCTTTATTGATTTTATAGTGCTAGAAAATTCTTTATTAGTACTTACCGCTTCTTCCCTGTTTTATTAAGAATCTTAATGTTCTCCTACAGCCCAGAAATATCCTGTATGCAGTAAAATACCTGGGTAAGAGACAGTGACTATTTCTATTCTAAGATAAAGGATTTGCTGACAGATCATTAACCATTTATCAAAGAAAAAACACAGACTATTATCCTTTTTATAAGCTTCAAATTCAATTGGCCCCTTGCCTAAGCACTACAACTAACACTACCAGAATGCCCATAAACACTAGTAATATCCTGCTAAAGTGAAGAGCGAGGTTAAACCAGTGGTGATCTGGGCTCACAGCAAAAGCAGCATCTGAGAGGCTGTCAATGGTACCATCTCCACTATGGAAAGCTAATTCTTCTTTCCAAAATTTGGCCTTCACAGACATTTCAAGATCCCTTATGTCAAATACTCCACTCTGGCCTCCAACTCTGTATTTTTCCTAAACAGAAATGCCTCCCATTTGCTTCCATTCATATGACGCCCACCAAGCATGGTACATCTGGCAAAATGGGTTAAGTCAATTTCCTGAGTACTCAAACATTTTCTGCAGATTTTCAGAGAAAACCACCAATTTGAGAATCAAGTCCAGACTACGGCACATATGAATCATGTCTTTTACTCAGAGCAATCTAAGGTTCGGATGGAAATCTTTGACTCTCCCAGCATATACTCTTCTGGGCCTTTTTCACTTGCGGACTTAATGTAATGTTGAGCACAAAAATACTGCCTAGAACACAAGCATTGTCCTCAGCCTCTCCTAAACTGACTCTAAAAGGCCTTACAGTCTTTGTCACTGTATTGCTGTCATTTCACCTACAGTTTCCCCAAACAGCTTGTTTCTGAAGACTACTGAGGTGATTAAAGGTAGGTCAGCACCTGGGCCTGAGTTCCAGTTGTAGACTGACTCGTGTTAACGTGGCAGCCCATCACCTAAAGACACCCAAGAAAGGTCTTACACAAATATGCATCAGTAAAGAACTTGCTATTCTCTTTACTAAAAAGAGGCAAACACGATGACAAGTTTCTTTGGTTTAGTGGTTTTGTGTCAGCTAATATGATGAAGTATGACCTTCCGTAGATAGATAGTAATCTTTGGCTTGGTACAACACAAAAAACCAAGAAGGACAATGTGGAGGAGTGGCAAGGGATACCATTGAATTGTGGAGTACAGGTCCAAAGGTAGCATACACTAAAAGTGAGGAACACAAAACTGTGGACCAAAAAAAGAAATGCTGTATATACGGTACCCGTAACTGTTAGGAGGAACAGCAGTACCAAGACACAGAATTAAACCATTCCTGATGCAAAAAACCCCCAAACAAACGTATCAGCAACATCCCTAAGTTATCTTTAACCAGAAAATTATTTTATTTATTCATGAGCAACTTGACGTTGACCTTCCCTTGGACAGTCAGGAATATTGTTCCCATGATCCCATAAAATTCCGGCTTTTATTTCAATATTCTGAGTGAGATTTCAAAAGAAAAAGGGTGGAGAGCCAAATTAGAAGCAGCTTGCACTGAAGCTGGCTCCTTACCAGCAGCTCCTGTGACTAAATGTCTTCCATAATGCAAAATCGGTGTGATTTTCATCTCTGCCTCTGGCCCTTTCTTCTACACATTTATTTGCAGCTAGAACCAGATCTTGAACTTAGGTGCCATCCTTCCAGCCTTGTCTCCAAATCACTCCTTTGAACATAGTTTCTTTCCAAAAAAACCTATCTACTTCTCAGATAGCTGTGAGACTATTATTTTTAGACAGGTTTCAAACAAATGTCAGATGAAATAATAAGCATAAAACTACCAACGAGTGGGTTCATCTTCACGATTAAAACGCACAGCTTTGTATTTCTGTGCAGGGACCGTTATCTACATATCAGCTCGTAAATCCCCTAGCACTGTATGACATCTAGTGTTGATATTATTTATACAGCAATAAGGATGAAATTACACTGTGAATACTGATAGGCTTTGCATCATTTCTATTCTATTACTTAAAACTACAAATGTATTACAGAGATTGTGTCATCTTCCTCCATCTCTCCCTCCAGAAAAATAATTTCAATCTGTATGTTGCTTGATCATTAATAGAGCTAATTTTTGTTTTCCTTAAATATCTCAAAGAAGTAATTTTATTACATTTAAATTAAAAAAATTACAAATTTAAAAAATCAAATAATCCACAGCCTATACTTTGGGCAAAAGGAAAGCTGGGTTTATATACAATAACACTGAATATTTTAGCTGGATATTGCATTTAGCTATAAAAGTTAATTAGCTAATTCTGATACATTTACTTCTGTTTATTAGAAACTGCAAGTCTCTTAGTCACTATTCCGGTAGCTACTGAGCCAACAGATCTCTGGTAAGGAAGCCACGTGCACCTCTAACCCCAGGGTGAAGTTAAGCCACTTGACACAATGATTCAGCAGTTACCAATCAACAGAGTCACAAACTCTACCTGGTAACAATATTACTTGAAATAAAGATTCACTCATCCTGGCTGGCAAGGACCAAAGCTACACTCCTCTGCAATCCAAATATAATTTTACTTCGCCTGTGGTAAAATGTTCACAAAGGTTCTACTAAGGAGAACAGACAACACAGAAAAAGAAACATTTTGTAGTGTACTGCATTAACATATCTCACCTCACCAGTCACTAAGAAGTGATATTATTCTGCAGTATCTGATTTCCAAGGGAAGAAAAAGAAGAACAATGTGGGAAACAGATGATCGTTTCAGTAATGTCTAAACATGTGCAGAGCAGAGCACTGCAACCTAAGGTTCCTGCTTTCCTAAGGATGCAGAAAAACCTCATAGCAAGAAGCAGTAATTCAATGCACTTAACAGTGGCACCAGGAACTGGAGAGCAAGGCTGTGTTGTGACCAACAAACTTCAGGCATCACATATATTCAACCTATTAATGTTAAAATAATCAGAAATCAGCTAGAAAAAGGTCTGTTTTAAGAGCTGAAAACATAGCAGCTGACTGGCATTTGCATTTTGCATGTAGGTCAGACCACTATCAAGATAAAGTCTACCTACTGTTTTGTATTTTGTGAGGAAGTAATGAGGAGCACCAAGGAAGCCACCCTGGGAGGACACACAGTTAGTGAGAACAATTTTTAAATGAGATTTTGAGCTTTAGGAAAAAACCACAAACAAACAAGGGAGTAAGTCAGATAGAGGTTTGAATTCCTCATTCTGCCCAAGCTGCACTTTGGAAGGCAGCGCCCAAGTCGATGACAGCCTTTGAGAAACCTTGCAAATGCTACTGCTGCTACTCCACATCTGCAGCTGCTCCTCCAAGTGTCTCCACTGTTCGCTGTCTTTCAAAGTTTTCTCCAGTGAGGATTCAGTCACAGTAGGAACTTACTAAATTTTAAAGGCTTCCTAATTTTATCATTCCTCCATCCTCTTGACTGCCTTTGAGACTGGGTATCATGAAAACGACTGTTTGTCCAGTCACCTGCTCTGCTACTGAAGTCATGGGTATTTCAATTCACTTTCAATTCACTCTTGCTTCTTTATAAAGACTCCCACAAAGCCTGGTCGGATTATGTTCTTCATGTATTATTCTCCTACATCAGATCAAAATTTCCATTCAGTATTTCATATTCCAAAGCATCTACTAGATGACCAAACCTCATAACGATATAAAATAACTAATCTGAAAAGGCTTTTACAGATTCAAAACCCAGGTATTTTGGGCAGCTGAGTGGAACGACAACAAAACATGCGGATAACCACCAGTGCTCCTGCTGGGATGGATCCCATCACTGCACTGAACATTCACCACAGACCATGAATGTGAAGCATTTAACACCGTATCACAAGCAGCATCTCCCACAAGCAGCATTCCTGTCTGATATTGCAAAACTGTGAAAGTGTCCTATTTACAGCTTTGCAGGTGTTTACTATTCAATTTTACACTATTTGCATATTCTAGGATGAGATTCATCTTCTCAGGTCTGGAGATTTTACAATGCAGTTGACTACAGCTGATCCAGTTCTCTTGGATTCCTTTATAATCAGTGGGAATAAACAGGTCCTTCTGGCACATAATTAATTTAAAACATTTTATGATCAACTCCACAGTAAAATGAATTATGCTGTTGCCTACGCTCATTATTCTGACTAGATTTATTACCGAGGTCTACACTGACTATAAAGGAGTGTAACATGAATAATTCTCCAGACGTACTTTTTATGAATAAAACCAATCTTAAATAAAATTATAGTCTAAATATTCAATTTAACCATGTAATCATTGATAATTAAAAAGAAGCTTGCTTTTTGTTGTTCAAAAGTGAATAATCTAGACAAAGACATTCTAATAAATTATTCAGATGAAATATTATAATGTATTATAATAATTAAAGTTACTTAAACAGGACAGAATTCTTTTGTTGTGTGGGAGAAAGGGAAAATACTTAGGTGAACATCTTTTATACTAAAATAAGAAGTCAAAACTTTTTAAAGCTACTTTCAGGAAAGAAGCATATGTAACTATTAGACCTTCATAGTTTTTTGCCAAATGAGCTGTAAAATTGCCGGGGAAACATCAAACAAACTTAATCTTTCAAAGATCTTTCATTTCAAACCATGAAGAATGAAAAGGAGGGAAAAAAAAGACGACTCCAGAATTTCTGAACAACCTACTGAAAATGTTCATACATTCAGTACAGATTTTCTTACACTGGGACCCTGTTCTTTTGGTTGGCAACTTCATGTTTTTCCCATTTGCTGTCATTAGACAAAGAGCTGCTATGAACCTTATTATTATTTTACTTTTGCTTGCATTTATATTGGAAGAACAGTTAGTTAGGAGACTAATTTAAAAGGCAACATCAGTCTTACTGGCAAAGCATTGAATAGATTTTCAGAAATTTTGATAAAGAAAGAATATATTTCATAGCACCTTTCTAAAGCTTTCAGCGTGAATGACTTAGGTCAATTTGGATCTCAAAGTTTAAACATTTACAGAACTTGTGTCTCAGTCAAAATAGTGGAAAGTGAAGTAGCCTGAAGAAACCTCTTTTCTAGGTACATCTCCAGTAAATAAATTAAAAAAAAAAGGAAATTTGAAGCAGCTTCAACCTTATCAGAAAATAATCAACTACAGCACTTTTCTAAAGCCAGAACATCTCCAAAGAAGTTAGCAGGGTTTTCTCTAACACTTCTCCCTGACTTATATTTTTGCAGCACAAAAATCCACTAATATCCTCTCAACTTGAGAGAAGTCGTGTTCTGAAAAACAGCCTGTACACACCTCCCTCCAGTGCAGCCAAACCTAATTTTCAAGATGTCTGCAAAAGGAACAAAAACCAACAAAACCTGACATGGCAAGAGACACTCCTGAATGTATTGTGACCAATGTAATGTTCCCTCTGATGTCAACAAATTTTCTGTCAAATTCATCCTATATAGCATATTTGTAATCTCAATACTTTCTTTGATTGCATTACAATTGCTTAGACCAGTCCTTACTGAAACCTCTTAAACAGCCATAAAGACAAGACAAGACAAGACAAGACAAGACAAGACAAGACAAGACAAGACAAGACTGTAGCCTACATCAACCTGAAATTCAGAGAGCTGCATATCTATTTAACATATCAGGAAATTTCAGCCTAGAGGAAACCACCACTACTTAGAGCTTCTGTCATTCTACTGGAGTGAAAAATACTTTGTGAATTATAGCAGTGAAACAATAAATACTTCCTCTAGCCAGATCCTAGGCACATTTACCAATGTTTCTCTCTGGCTAGCTGAGCTATGCCTTCAATGCCAGAGGTCCTTCACTACTATTACTGATTGGCAAGCATCAAGAATGCTAAAAAGGTGGAGGTGTTTTTTTCAGTTTCAGCATTCACCTCAATTTCCAGAATCCTCTGTAACCGAAAACCTCTTTTTTTCCTGTTCTAAAAAAAAACAACCAGAAAAAGGACAGCTTCACAAATGTGTCCTGTCTCCCCATAGCCCCATGTTTCTATCACCTCCTCCTTCTCCTTCAGCCCAGGACCAGCAGCAACTGCTACAATCAATCCACTTTTGGCTTGAATACATAGCACCATGAAATATAGAATGAGGAAAATCTGTCGTTGAGCCAAAAAGCTTCCCAGCAAAGCTACAATACTGAAAGTCACGCCACAACATATATTGTGAAATGAGCTTATCTAAGAGGTTTTTTCCCTTCCCGCCACAAGTGGTGTCCTTGTGATTTCCAGCCAGTCCATCCCTGCCACCCTCTGGAAAAGCCTTTTCTCTTGTCATATTTCAGGAGTGGTTCACCAACAGCCAGAACCTAGCAAGTAACTTTCCACACTGATAGCAATTCTTTTGAACTGAGTAGTCAGATGGTCTCAAATGTACCTTAGGCAAAAAAAAGCCTTAGGGCATTGGACGTGCTTTATCATCTGAAGACTGCATTTTCTAAAGAAAACAATTTTCCTGTGTGCTCTTTCTCTGTAATATTTTAACACCCATTTACTGAATGAAATTTAAACTATCCTTTTAAATAGGAAACTTCTGTCAAGACCTTCATTCATAGGGAATCGTGATAAACATTTATAGTAGAACAAGACCAATGTCTATGTTGTACAAAGCTCTCAAAAATAATCTGTGGTTGGATCTTTTTTATTATTTTTTGATGTTTCCTAGTGCTATGTAACTTTTTTTCCTCTTCCTTCCAGAAGCTGTACCTATCACCCACTAGAGACTACCTATTTTATTAGCCTGCAGTGAACACAGTCTGAATGGCGACATCAATACAGTTTTGTAACACAGAGATGACATTTCTGAACTAGAGCAGTTAACAACCAAGGCAAACTCCTCTGAACATTAGTGCTGAATCTAAGGACCACCAGGAGATGTGTAGAGACGTAGCAGAAAATCAGTGAGTAAATCACACTCAAATTTTTCCTGCAGTATTTACAATATAGGCCAATATAGAAAACTTGAAAAATTTAGTTCTTTGCTTCCAAAATGGAAACGTTCTCATGTTTTCTGGAGAGATTTCAAGGCATCTATTTTCTCTTTGTACCTTTCTATTTTTAGTAAAAGGCCCCAGACTTAGGGGTTGACAAAGACAGTAGCCCATGGGAGGCAAGGCTGCTGCAGCTCCATGTTCCCAAGTTCAGCCAGTAGAGAGGCTGGGCTGCATTCCCAATAGACACACACAAACATACATATGCAACACATATATACATGGTGGTCCACACAGATGTACATGGACAGAAGCACTCAGCACTCCCATGTCCACGAACAACACTGGCTGCTTCATTCTGCTCCCCTCTCTAGGCAAGCAGCACAAAGGTCTGCTAGTGGGAAAAATACACTTATAAACAATGTTGATCCCTTCAGTAACTGGCCTTGGATGCTGTTTATCCTGTAAGTGGTGTTGGATGACCTGGACCTTCCAGGTCACACACATTGTACTGCAGATCGCCAGTAACCGGCCTTAGACACTACCAGTACCTGGTCTTGGATCCTCTCATCTCCAGTTGTTGCACAGGCCTTCTGGCTGACCTGTGGACTTAAGGTTGATTCCAAACATGGCTCCCAGGCCTCTTCTCGCTGGCTAGTCCAGCTTGATATTCACTAGCCATTACACACTGACACATGTACTGACATACACATGCACTCTGATATCTCCAGCTGCTGGCACCCAAGGCTCAGGGAACCCTCTGCTACGAGGCCCCTACTTCAGTTGCTGGTACTTAGATCTCCATACATAAACACGCACACAGCAGAATCCCAGAGTCCCTGGGAAAATAATTAGAGTTCAAAGAGAAGATAGGACAGACTGCAGGGCTCCCTCTCTCAATTTTTTTCAGTCCTCTCTCACAGCTGCTGCGCAGTGTTTTTTACTCTTTCTTAAATATGTTATTCTGGAGGTGCCACCAGCATCACTGATAGGCTCAGCTTTGGCCTGTGGTGGGGCTGTTTCAGAGCTGGCTGGAGCCGGCTGTGTTCTGCATGGGGCAGCTCCCGATCTCACAGAAGCCAACCCTACAGTCCCCTGCTACCAAAACCTTGCCACATAAATCCAGTACAATCCCCTTCTGCAGACTCCTCCTGATGGGTGCCACAGCCAGGACATGGGGTGGACGGCTCTCCTGTGACAGCCCTGGAGCAGCGGGCTCCTCCCTCTGATGAGCGTCCTGGGTTCCCCCTTGCTGCTCTGCCTCTGGGCTGCCCCATGCTCCTGAGGATGAGCAAAAACCTCACCCAAACTCTCTATATAACCCTACCAACTGGAGAGAGAAAATGAGATAGCTGTCACTTACGGGGAACTGCTGAGCGCTATGTAATAACTTCTGGCAACTTCAAGCAGTGCTTTGAAAATTCTTCTTTGTGCTAATTAGCTGTGATCAGCAATTTTTGGTTTTTAAACATTAAATGCTCTGTTAAAACAAACCAATCTGTCAGGTAAACATTACTTAGTGCTGCAGACCAAACAAAAGTTATATATTAATGGAATGTCTAACTATTTTCCATTTTTCATTTCAACATTTCTCATATACCAAAGCTTTCTATGATATTAATGAAAAATTATCATAGGAACATTCCTAGTATTTTATGCACACTTTTGTTGAATCTTGTGAAGAGAAAAGAAATTAACAGTAAATTTGCAAATTTTTACAGCTCTATTGTATACTGAATTCAGTTTTTGGGCTGTAGATGCAGGATGAAAGGCGCAGCAGCCAGATGACTCAGACACTTGCTGCAAAACAACTGCGCAGTTCAAAATCATGGAGGAAGTTTTGCTGGTTTAAGTTTCTGCCAGTAGACTTCATGCTGGATTACACAAAGTCTGTCCAGGTCAGGAGTTTTGCTTCATGACCCTTTCACTTCTCCAGTTTCTTGTTTCTTCACTTCTGAGATCACTATACCAGGATGTCCCCAACTCTTTCATTGCAAGCTCAGTGTCTGTGTTTTCACTGCGTCTTAGGACAGCCATCACCAGCCAGTCATCTGGTAACAGGGAGTCTGTCCCTTTGCCTCAGTATTTGGTAACAGCATTGCCAGATAGCTTATTTCTAAACATTAAAGAATATATCTCCCAGTGTATTCTGTTATGCAAAAGGTGTACTGACAACTGCATCGTGCTACTCTCTTTTGAGAAAATTTCACACAGTGAATCGTAAAACACATCAGTTCATATCCACCTACAATGATACAAATACCAGCCTATAAAGACAAATTGAATTATATGGTGTACATACCAGTAACATCTAGAGTTTAACTACAACTTGGTGTTCCCAAACTACAGATTCTCAAATGTTTAATGAAGAGAGAAATAGAAAATATTATAGTATCATGGACATGTCATAACTGTAACTTTCTCTCAAAATATTAACAGATTAAAATTAATTTATTTTAGCTACTGTTCTTCATCAATAAATCAAAGCATTCATTTTGATATTCAATTTATTTAATCTCTACCATATCCAGGAATTTCTGTATCAAAAGAAAGAGACTTAAGTGGAAATCACTTGTGTCCTTTCTACTATCAACTTTTCAAGCAGGCACACTTAAGTCTGATATTTATTCACTCTTACTACTTCACTTAGATAAAAAGGGTACGTTTTTGTGCTGAATGTCTGAGAGAGGAGTTCTGAACAAAGCCCTCAGAAAGGCAGCAGAAAAGTAAGTAGTAAAAAGACCTCAGCACATCACTCCTAGCAACAGCACAGTTCTAACAGTCCAGGTTTTCAGAAGCAGATTCTAGCAAATAATAGCACCTTCACTGTGTTTACTGGCAAAAAATGTATTGCAAACCTTGGACGTAAAACAGAAAAAAGAATTATTCTTTTGATAGTTTGTTTGCAATGTGTGCAAAATAAAACGGACTTGTCCTGTGACACTTGGATGCTAAAGCTCCCATGCAGCTAGTAGTAAAATGTACTTGCTAAATTACTTCTTTTTTTAAAAACAAAGCAATTATTTGAGATTTCGTCATAATGGTGCAATATGAACTCACTAATGGACTATGACTGCTCAGAAGTCAGTAATTATGTTTCCATTTCTTTCCATAGATGCAAACAATTTCATGTGTCCTTGTTGTTTCAATGAGGCTATATTTTCTTAAGAGACATTTTCTTGAGAGAAATAACCAGAAAATCTCAGAGAAAAATAAATCACACAGAAAATGTAAATAAACACTGGATGCTATTTTAAATTAGTTAAGTTTTCCCCATAATTCAAGAATCAGGAAAGGGGAAAAGTTTGGGGATGTTAAGAAACAAAAACAAATTCAGGAATGAAATGAAAACATAAATTGAAAATAGAAATATAGAATACATGGGGGAGAAGAGAAAAATACTTAGCGCATGAGGGACAAAATAAACCTTATAAATACCACAGGCCCATCAGTAGATATAAACACAAAGATGAAAAAAGTATACATTATATGTATGTATATATTCTTTTCTGTTTCCTAAGATAAGGAAGGGGATGTTTATTAAATTCTCTCTAACTTACTACCCACTAAAGAAGAGGTTTATCAATGTCTACTCAGTACTAGCTTCGTGAAACACTAAACCAGAACAGCTTGTACCTGCGATGTCTGGACATGGATAAGATGTTAATCTTTAATTCACCTTAAAGCACTGATAAAAATACAGAAGGGAAGTAGCTAACATTAGGGATTGCTGTACATGCTCACTGTGGCAATAATAAACTTACTCATTATCAAGATATTAATGTTCACTGTTACTACCCAAGATGAAAAATAAAAGCTGCCTGGATAACACAGGAATAAACATATATTATGCCATCTGGAAGCAGATACAATCAGTATGGTATCCATTAGGTGTGGCTTTACGAATAGATTATTTTAAGACATGAAAACACAAAAAATGGTGGAACAGTCACTATTTTCAAAGAACCGTGGTACAGGAGTCTTCAGGGGGCAAGCTCAAACTTTCCAAGACTAACATTACAGGGAAAGAACAAAGATACTAGAAATAAAATTTAAAACTGTTATATCGGTCTGTGATTATAGACTAATTTGCATGCTTTCTATTACTACTTGAACATGTTACAAATTCTATGTCTGCTACACATACACACATATGCACGTGTGTGTGCACATATATGTGCGCACACATAACGTATTTCTAACCTAGCTGACACTCCTGCATTTCTTAGGTCAGTTATTCACACCCAAGCAAAACCTGAAGCCATACTTACCCCAGTATACGGTTCATTCCATGCCTAGCAGCATAATGCAGCGGAGTGTTGTGCTGGTACGTTTCTCCGTAAGAAGTATTTGGGTCAAGAGTTTCCTTTAGTTGAGGGTTGCTCTCATAGATTTGGCAGGCCAAGTTTTCATCTCCATTTATAAGAGCTTTGCGGAATTTAGTGGTTGTATTTCCCATGTTGCTATCCTAGCTATCAATGGCACTTTTTCCTTTCCCCTTCATCCACTTGTAACATGTTTCACGGCCTAAAAAGACAAACAATATTTCAGTTATTCTGAAATGTAAAACATTTTCCCAGACTAATTCACCCAGAGCTACAGTACAGCAAGCAGGCATATGAAGAAGTACATAGGGCGTGTAATCTCTCCTCATGAACTGCTGAAGTCCTTCTACGTAAATACACACAAATTCCCGATTCTTCACAGATTATTTCCCTGATAAATTGCACCATCTCCCTGTGCAAACACCTTCACTACTTATACTCTTTGAACATACAGAAAAGAAAAAACCAAACCAGTATCCACCTGTATTAGAAGACAGGGGTGAACACTGAATTTCTATGAATTAGAAGTTAAAAGTTATTTCAAAACACAGTAGAACAAAATAAAAGAATTTAAGCAAAGAGGTAAAATTCTTCAAAAGCATGCAAGAAAGCAGACATCAGTTTAGCTTTTACTTAAAGAAGTTCATGTAAAAATGTGCTCAAAGCACCTGTGCCTGTGTAGGTGGGTGTAAACAGCACATTTCTGTGCCAGCAAGATGAATGCACATAAACACATGAATTATCATGTCCTCATCTTAACAGTCCTGCTAAGCAGACTCCTTGAAACACCTAACCCTGTTCTAAAATGACAGAGTTCAAGAACGAACGAGTCCACAAAATGCCAGGCATTTTACTGGAACAAACCACCTGTACCTTGCAAGGACTTCAAAGGCCTTTCCAGCTGCTGCACTCCCCAGCTCTCACCTTTATCTGACAGAGGGGACCAGCAGAAAAAGCTGCACAAAGACAGGGCAGAGAAAGCATCTCCGCTCATGGGATGGGACCAGAGGAGTTTTATCAGGCCATGCAGTTGGAAATAGCACCCGCTGGTTTATGTCAGAGGGACAGACAGGGGACGCAGCACCAGGCTGCAGCTGGTAGCACAGTGAACCTTCTAGGAGGTCTCTTTTGTGCATGACTCATCCCATTCAGACAGCTCCATGCCAGACCTTTTACCCCACAAAGAACACACTGGGATCCAAATAAGCCAGGCACAGCAGGTTAGGAAACTGAGATTTATTATGCTGGGCACGTAAAATCAGGCAGGGCAGGAGCTGCTTCATGCCCAAAACTTCTACTTGTATATTTGCTTTCCAGCACAGTTACTGGTGCCCAGACAGCCTTTCAGACAGAAGAAACAGAGGAATCCAAGGGGTCTAGAGCTGCAGAAAATCCAAGGGAATCAGGATGTGGACGCAATTCATGTGAAAAGGATTTGGGGGAAGCTGGGGAAGAGCTGTAATCAGATATTTGAGTTTCCTCAAAGTAGTCCTCTCACGAGCTGCTTTCAGCTAATGTTGTGAATTTATGTGTCACGTTGCATCCCGGTCTTACTGTAGCTTTGCTCAGATCCCATTCTGCATGAGATCCTACCAGTGGAGTCTTGCACTGTCTCCTCTCTGCAGTTCCTCTGAGAGGTCACTTTGTGAAGGAGAGAGAAAAGACAACTTTGATCCTAATCTCATCAGTGCCATCAGGGTTGTTCAAAAAGGAGAGTGGTGGCCTCCATTTTCATCTCCTTTTCCTACAAAACCTTGAGGAGGCAACCCTTATTTTGGAGTTGTTCTGTCCTACCTTTTGATGTCATGGTGTGAGATAACAATCATACAATCATTGAATGGTTTGGGTTAGAAGGAACTCTAAAGACCACCTAGTTCCAAACTCCCTGCCATGGGCAGGGACACCTCCCACCAGACCAGGCTGTTCAAAGCCCTGTCCAACCTGGCCTTGAACACTTCCAGGCAGGGGGCATACACAGTTTCCCTGGGCAACCTGTGCCAGTCTCACCAACCCCACAGTAAAGAATTTCTTCTTAACATCTAGTCTAAATCTACCTCTTCCAGTTTAAGCCGTTACCCCTTGTCCTATCACTATTTGCCCTTGTAAAAAGTACCTCCCCAGCTTTCTTGTAGGCCCCCTTCAGGTACGGGAAGGCCACTAGAAGGTCTCCTCCGAGCCTTCTCTTCTCCAGGCTGAACAACCCAAACTCTCTCAGTCTGTCCTCAGCGGAGAGGTGCTCCAGCCCTCTGACTGTCTTCATGGCCCTCCTCTGGACCCACTCCAACAGCTCCAAGTCCTTCTTCTGCTGGGGACACCAGAACTGGATGCAGTACTCCAGGTGGGGTCTCACAAGAGCAGAGTAGAGGGGTAGAATCGCCTCCCTTGATCTGCTGGCCACACTTCTTTTGATGCAGCCCAGGATGTGGTTGGCCTTTTGGGCTGTAAGCAATGACACTGCCAAATCAGCTGACTCAGCATGCTAAACACGATGCCCATGTTCTCCTGTGACCAGATTTACCTAACAAGCAACTACATTAAGCAGATGAAAGTTTCTTGTAATAATAACGAAGTAAGCATTCATCTAAAAGTAAAGGCACACCCTTCACATGTTTAGTTATATACACAAACCAAAGCCCAGATTCTTCAATTACACTAAAGATTCTACAGCATCTTGTATCTTTCTGTTATCTCTGTATTTTAAAATATAAATATGCAGATACTATGCGGATATAATACTTTGATTCTTCAAGAAAGCCATTGCATGTTTAGCTCTCAGTGCTGTAGATTAATGTGTTTTCCGTTGCAGAAACAGCTGGATTACTCTAAATTTCAGATAGTTTCAGGCTTTAATGAAAGACTATACAAAACCAAGAAAAAAACTACAGTCTTTTCAATCAACCAGCAGTTCATATCACCTTCAACAGCGAGGATCTCAAAAATAACTTGCAAGAATGATTTTCAGTAAAGTTTTTAACGAGATTAGTTTATGGTATTATATTATCCCTCTCAACCACCAATAGCTTTTGAGACTATAAACTAAATGAGACAAGAGCATATGTCTGACAGATATCATGTTCCCAGAATCTTCATGAAAATCAATAACGAAGATCCCACTAGTGCCCTTACTAAGAAGAAAAGCACAAAACCTTCTCCCATCGTCTGAAATTAGAAGGTACCAGCACCAATTGCCATGCACTTATTTCTGGAAATTAGCACATGGATAGCTCGCATCAGCTGCAGAACCTGCTGCTTCTTGCTCCAAACTGGAACATTAAACAAACCTGGGCAGGGATGAGAGGGGGGGCTGAGAGTGTAAGGAGGAGAGATGGTGCTCTCAGGCAGTCTGAGAGGAGGCTGGGGCAGGGTGGTGCTGCTGAGATGTTGAAGAGGAGATCTGAAGGGATTTAGGTGGGGGGTCTGGAAATGCATGGCAGAACTAAGGGTCAGTGTAGGGTGGTTCTACAGAACTAAAGAGCTCAAGTTATTGCAGTGCAGAAAAGGCAAAAATTGTAAATTTCATTAATTCTATAGCACCAAACAAACTTTATTTGTATTTGATGGAGTACGGATATATTAGATGACAGCACAGTATTCAACAACTAATAACATAAAAGATGTAGGCACATTGCTTGAACTATTATGTACATTATCATAACACCTGGGAATTTTAGTGGTATGCAGCATCTACTGCATAAGTCACTGAACAAAACAATGACATCTGCTTCCATAAAAAAACTCACAGCCTATGTGCACAGTAAAGGGTTATATACAATACAGACATGTCATAGAAACGTGAATAAAATAAAAAGAGTAAAATACTTCTCTGTATAACAGGATCACTCTCCAAATGAAAGATTCTGAGTTATATCTAATTCTAATCATATATTATTATTTCAGAATCCCAAATATTAACATCTAATTCAAAATTAGAAATTGCATTTACTATTCTACTATCGTCCCATAAATTTTCCAGCTTAAACAAAACAGCTCAAATACTGGTTACACAGCCCACCTTAAAGTCTAAGGAAAGATTCTTTATAAGAAGTCAGGGGCATCACACCAAAACTGCTATGGGCTTATTAGCAACACTGCTAAAAGCAACATTTCAATATCATAGTTCTATAAATATTGAACAAAGAGACAGCCACTCTCATAGGAGCTTGAAGAGTGAGTACAAGATGAAACAAGGGTGGATACAGAAAGACATGGGCAGACCAAGGTAACAATGAGATTTTGAGAGCAGTTGACCAGCTGCCCAATTACTATTGATTTTTCCATGGGCATCATCATAGAAGTGAGTCTGAAGAAGGACAATTGTAATGGCTTAACAGGATTTTCGGAGTTCCTCCTTTGAAATACTGCCACGGTGCTTGCTAGAAATTTATAATGAACGATAAAGTACTGTTCAAGGGGGATCAGGTACGTATTTTTGAAACATTCTACTTCTAACGCTCATTTAGGAACCACATATTGAACACACAAGTCTTTGATGAGATGACGTACCTCTCTCAATTTACATTTGAATGGCTTTAATACTGAAGCAGAACACAGCAGCAGGATGCGGTCGTACAGCAGCCATTCTGTATCTTGGGGATGAAGAAAAGGAAGGGAGACATACTGTGCTATGCTGTACTGCTTAGGAAATCTAACAGAATGAGTGAAAAATACTCAGAGTTTAACTATGAGAAGAAAATGCTATATAGCTCTTGCACCAAAAAGTCTGTATAATGAGCTAAGATCAGCAATGGATCGAATCAATGGATCTGCAACCACTATTTTACAATGTAACACTGTGTAATTCCACCGCTTAACCCTAAAAGTTTTGAATACAATTTGCAGCTTAAAAAATAGTGTACTTCTTGTTTGACAAAAGTAAACTTCTGCTCTTCACATAAACTTGAACAACATTATTGTGGGATGACTGAGTGAGCCAGGCTAAAAAAAGTAAGACTTTACATAGCCCCTCATAAGTAAATCTGAATAGTATCAAAATAAAATTCATTATTGACTAAAATTAGTGTACAATACATGGTTTCTACACCCTTGGAAAGACAAGTGGTAATAAACTGCTTACACAAAAAGGATAAAACAAAAAGATATCAAAAGTACTGGCTTTTGTTGAAAGTATGCAATACTATATTGCATTCTAAAAGCATCCTCTGTTTCAAGCACAGTTAGCTCAAAAGGTAACTATTTTATTTGCTTTGGATACTGCAATTAAAAATCTCATTTTTAAAAGCTGAGTTTCTAAAATATTTACTGCAGAATTTGCCCTACATTATACATCATAATTTATTGCAGAAGAGAATCACGAACAGCTTTGTGGTTTAGGAGAAAGCCCAGCACCTTGGTACACTTAGGGGCGTCATGTCCTGATGTCGGTGATTTTAATCCTCACTACTGGGATGGACTAACACAAATGAAACAAGTCAGAAGTTATGTTGAAGAACTCTCAGGATACCAAACCTCCCAAACACAGCAGAAAGAGCTCTGGTTATTGCTCCTCTTCCTCCCTTGCCCACTCCCCTCTCTGCAAAGTAAGAGCACCACAGTGCCAAAAAATTGCTCACTTTACCAAAAGGACAAAACAATTAAAAAATGATCAGATGTGCATATGTACTTTATATATGGCTGGAAGAGATGTCTATAATCAAGATGTAGCAGAAAAAGGTAGGCTAATGCTAATTTTTACATGTTTACAGTAAAGATTTAAGATTTGCCAAACTTTAATTAATGGGCAAAAATTGCTCCTGCTGGATACCTGCACCTGGAGAAACATTTCTGTAGAGTTTTAAGTAACAAATGCAGTAGCAAAGCTTGAGAATCAACATACAGAAAAGTGGTGGTGGAGGGGCTTGTCTGGTTTCGGTTTGTTTGGTTTGTGTGATTGTGGGATGGTTTTTTTACACATATTCTAAGGTTTGTGCCAAAAGTTCTGAAGTCATCAACAGGAAATGATGAAAGCATCTCAGACACTTTAAATCTCTGTGAATGGAGCCTGACGTCATCAAATTCACTGTTACATTTTACACGTCAAAGTGCAGACCAAAAAAGTGGATATGTCAACATCTCACCCTCGGTAGAATGATCACCAATATATTGTTCTCTGTGTTTTAAATACCAAGGTTGAAAAATGGCAATAATATTGAGAGCTGACTTGAAGAGAACAGTAGTGTAGGGTAGTGAGAGAATTATTTTGTCATTTATGTGTTTCTAGGATAGAGACCCTACCAACTTATGTTACAATCTTTTTATGCTGACAGGCGTACCCACAAGTAGACAACCTAACTCTAGACTCAACTCAGTAATTTGAGACTTTGGCTTACTCAGGCACTACAACTTCCATCCAGGTGGAGCATTTTCTCTCAGACACACTTCTTTCACAACTCCAGTTTGTGGAGAAAAAGGGATTTTAAGCATGGCTTTGGTTTTCTTTGCATTGATACAGGGATGCAACAAAGGCAGCTGCAGCAGAGACGAGAAGCAGTTTTCACTTTAAGGAAAAAATCTGCATAGATGTAGCTAAAGTAATTGCTACACTAATTTTGATAGTGTTGTCTACAGTACTTGCATTCATCATCTAAATGAAATGTGGTAAAACCCCTGTAGGGTAGGTACATACACACATGGCAGAGGAGGCAAGATACTGTGCAGCCAAATCAAAGGTATGTGATGGTCAGATGAAAACAGCATAAAAAAAGAAAAAAATCCATCGGCACAAGTTAAAAGGAGAATCTGTTTTGGTGCATTCTTTTTTTTTTATCCTTAGGGAACAGTAGTTCAGTAAGACGGAACAAAAGAGTTATCATGCTAGAATTACGCGCTGGGATATCCAATAGTCTCACCTGTGAATGCAGATAATTTCATATTCATTCCAGGGTACCATGTCTTAGAAAGTTATTTTTAAAATAACAACAAAACCCTCAAAGCTCTCTGAAGTCCAGATAACACTCTGGAGTTGTTCCCAATGCAACTGTCTCTCAAGGCCTTAATAATCTGATTTCATTTGCTGTAGCGTAGTTACTGATAGGACAGATATTCTTCTTAATGGTCTTTTTAAGCTCCAGTTGTAAAATACAGTAAAACTCTTTTACGGCTAGCTCTTCACTTCTCAGGTTAAGTAGACTAACCAAAGTTAAAAGAATATAAAATATCTGTACCTAGTGTAACACCGACACTACTACCCTAAGACCTCCTCTATCTAGATCAGAAGGCAAAGAAGCAAAAAAAGAACATTTGATATTTTATTCGATTAAGTCAAGCTAAAGATGGACATGCTTGATAGGTATTTGGCATTTTAATCTCAAGCACACTGATAGTTTCAGTACAAATAGCTTACTGTTCCACTGACTAAAGTAACTCAATACTCTTTTGATACAGTGCATAAAACACTATTAGTTCAATAAATATTTATAAAAGTTATTTCTCTACCACAGGTCAATGCTGATAGTACCACCTTTTCATTAGGCAAAAGTGAACAAATATCATCCAGCCTCTGTCTAAAGAGGTACCAGTGGCTGATGACTCCCAGGACAGTCAGTGATGAGCTGAAGAACACGAACCAGACACTGGTAATGTTCTGAACCAGGGCAATGTCTCTCGTGTTGGCAGCATGAGAACCCCACTGAGGTAGTGTAATGCTGCTCTCATTGGTTTCTCCTTACCCATACACATACATAACATGCTGTATTGGGTTTTCTGTGAGGGGTTT
>NW_010179221.1:0-25214 GCF_000695765.1 Mesitornis unicolor
CTGTAGCGCTGCATGGGGTTATTGTGACTCACATGTACTTGGCCTTGTTAAATCTCGTACAGTTGGCCTCATCCATCGATCCAGCCTGTCCAGGTCCCTCTGCAGAGCCTTCCTACCCTCAAGCATATGAACACTCTCACCCTGTTTGGTGTTTTCTGCAAACTTCCTGAGGAAGCACTCAATCCCCTCATCCAGATCATTGATAAAGATGTTAAACAGGACTGGCCCCAAAACCGAGCCCCAGGGAACACCACTTGTGACTGGTCACCAACTGGATTTAGCTCCATTCATCACAACTCTCTGTGCTCAGCCATCCAGGCAGTTTTTAACCCAGCAAAGCGTATGCCCGTCCAAGCCATGCCCACCCAGCTTCTCCAGGATGATGCTGTGGGAGATGGTGTCAAAGGCCTTACTAAAGTCCAGGTAGACACCGTCCACAGCCTTCCCCTTCTCCACCAAGCAGGTCACCTCGTCATAAAAGGAGATGAGATTGGTCAACTGGACCTGCCCTTCCTGAACCCATGCTGACTGGGCCTGATTGCTTGGTTGTCCTGCATGTGCCGTGTGATGATATTGGAAGGATTTTGTAGAAATAGCAGAAAAAAATAAAACCAGAAATTGTTAACATTAAGGATGATAAAATGGGAAAGGTAAATGAAACAAGAAATTATGCATAAATGTTCAATATGTGGAGCTAGGAGGAGTGAAAGCCTGGACAGATGACCCAAGCTGGCCAATAGATTTATTCCATACCATAACCATCACATTCTCTATAAATTAGGGAATTTGCTGGGGACGGCTCTTCTCTTCCTCCTGTGGTGGTGCAACCTCCTGCTTCCTTGGGCCATGTTGTGATGCCAACATCACCCCAGGCGGCACGATTCTATGTCAACAGCAGCCATTGTGAACTGAAACAATGTGGCACTTTCTAATCTTGTTTACTGAGGCAGTGAGTTGAGACAATCTGATACCTTGGAGCCCCAGCACAAGTACAGGGAATTGGGACCACTAGGCACTCCCTGACCATACCTGGAAACCTACCCATGTATCTCACTCCATCTGTGACACCTCCTTTCTGCTCCTTCTTCCTTCTTCTGTGGCTGGCATCTCAAGAGGGACTTGTTTACTATCCTACTCTCCCACAATAGTGGCTGAATATAACAGTGTACTTTATACTATATTGTTATTAATATTAATTATTATTATTTTGTTACATGCCTTTTCCTGGGCCAGTCAGTCTACAGAGATGACATCTCTGCTTCAATGCTGGGATACTTTTATATAGCTTTTATATTATAGACTAATTTAGGAAAACATATTGCCCAAATTTCAAAGTTAAAGACACTTTAAGAAACATTAAGATCTCTTGGCTGTGCCTAGCTGTTTGATAAAAAGAAAACCAAAATCAACCAAACAACAAAAAAATCAAACTCACCACCCTCCACAGCACTCTTTGCTGTCAAAGGTCAGAAGCCAACATGTTAATGAGCTCTTTCTTATGAAATGAAATCACTGCTCTTAGTGTTCACTGACTTCTATGTATGTTAAGTCAAGTAATCCATAGCTTAGCATAATATACTGCTTCATGAATTACCAAATTTAAGGCCTGCATTAGGAAGTTTAGACCACGCCTCTCTTTTGGTACTGCTGACTATCAAGGGAAATCCAATCACAAGGCACTGTGATAACATCGTCTGTTACTATGAAATTTATGACAGCCTCTATTTTCAAATTAGAAGTCTCAATATGTACACCAACGACAAGACATTTTTCAGGAATCTCTCTGACATTATATTCTTGTTTGTAAAATACAGTTTGGAGATTTAATTCCTTTTAATTTCCTGAGTCTATACAGGTCTCCTTCCTTACTTGAGATACAGCATGTATCTTTGAATATCCTGAAACTAATTAAGAATGTGATGAGTCTTATGTGAAAGGTTTTTTATTAACCTGTTCCACAGCTTTTATTATTTTAGCCTTATTAGACTTATATTTTCCTTAGTGTTCACAACTCACCCATTCAGGAGACACTCTTTTTTTTAAAAAAAACATATTATGAAAAGTCTGTTATTCTGTTAGTGATATTTTATTTGTCCTTTATTTCTTTCATGTACTTCATTTGTATCTCACTTTCATCTGGACAGACCAGTAGAGTTCTTTCCAAGTTCCCATAGACTTTGGCCTCATCTGCTCATGGAAGACACTCTCAGGTGTTACTCCGCAGATGTCTTCATTCTTGCTCCAGTGCTGTCATGAGTTTGTATTTGTTTCATACATAATGCCATCTGCATCTTGGAAAGGTGCCTTTGCCATTCCTTTGTCTGCCTCTTTCATAGCTCTAGACAGACTTAATTATCAATGCATAGCAGCCACGGGTCTTTGTCTCTGTGGCAACAGATAGTGTTATTTGGATGATCTTTTAACTGAAACTTGCCATTGCTGTTCCTACAGAGCACAGCCTGGGTTATGTAAACTAGTAACCACTTTACTGGAAATTATTTTTCACTTGTAATCATTGTATGAAACTAGAATGGTTAATTATTTGGAAACCAAGTTTAGTGACCTCATACTGCCAGGGACCATATCTTTTATTATTTTTCATTAGTCATAAATTGTAGCTGGTTGTTTTAACTAACTGCAGGCTCTATCTGAAGAAGAATACAGAGGTAGATGTCTGTGAAGATTCACATTTGGCTACTGAACCGTTCAAATTCTTTGCAGTATACTGGGATCCATTCCTTAGTATTATGCTAGAAGAATCCATGGAAAAATGTGCCCTTGATTTCCAAATTTATTTTCTGCCTGGGTCTTTTCCAGAGAGCTTACTTTACTTTTAAAATTATGGCTAATTTTATTGTATAAGGTGGCTATGTATGGCTTTCCTAAATAGTGAATGGTTGGCTCCAGAGTTCTTGCAGGACAGTTAAATATTCTGTGAATTATAAAATCCAAGTTCTATCACTGATTAACCTATTTGCACTTTGAATGATTTAGATGTGGGTTTTCTTTCCCTTTGAGCAGATACAGTCCCTGGTTCACATTAGCGTTTAAAGCAAATTTTTCCCTTCACCATCTTCAGCATCTTTGAAGATGGCACACTGATTATTACCTATTTCCCTATGTTCAACAGATCTTCTGCAGCAGAGGATTTTCTATTCTGGCTAAAACAGAAAAAGCGAAATTTTGGGGCTAGAAAATAGATAGTAACAAGAGTCTTTGTTATGCAGCAACTGTTATGCAGTTTTAGAATAAATTCCATGATTAATACTATCTTTTGAATATAACGCAAATTCTATAATGTAAGATTACAATGAGAATGTTAGAAATTATTATTTTTTTCTTAAGCACTACCTTTTAAAAATGTAACTGTTTTTTCTTTAAAGGTGGTATGTCTTTAACCTAACACATACTAGTTAGGAGCTTGTGTGTTAACCTAATTAAGAATTTTATTAGCATATATATTAACTACAACAGCATCAAGTATTTGAATGTATAAAATACTATGAAAATAGAGAAGCATTTTTTAAAACTCACATCTGTCTTATAGGTTTGTGTAACCACTACAGTGTGGTTACATTATTTATTGACATTTCCTTTTGTTGCTGTTACTAAAAAGAGCAACATCTTTTATTATGTTCTTCATTTCCCTGCACACTTCTATTATTACCAGATCCTGTTGTTTAATTGTTTCTAAGTGATAATGAAAAGATAAAATGGGGAGTAATTATCTGTATGGCAGAACAGTACTGGGAGATTTTACTCATCAATTCATCACAAAACAAATACAAAAGTCAATCATGTGACACCAGATTAAAGGGAAAACTTTTCTGGGATACGTCATCCCAGAATGACATCAGATTTAGGACACAAGAGGTAATTACTCTGGTAAGAAACACACACTACCAACAGATCCAGAATACCCTGTCTAGTCTTGAAAATCAGATCTTAAGAAAGATGCTGTTTAGTGGAAAGAAACTGGAGGAGAGCAGAAAGGGTAATAAGAACTTTAGAAAATACAGCTGAAGAAAATACAGAGTCGAGTTTCCTTATACGGGAAGATGAAGACACTAAGGATCAGGTGAAAGACACAATAACCTGTAATCCACAGTAAGAAAGCTGTGGAGCTTTTCAGTGGTTCTGAGCAGTAGGCCAAAAATAGTCGTAGCATTTGTAGAACCCACTTGACATGCTTTGCTTTATGAGAGTATGTACTATCTTCTGCAGTTTACATATTTAATTAAGCTCATTTGGGGATGAAATCATGTATCAGAATTGAGGATAAAGTTGAAACTGAATGACTTTGAACTACACTAAAATCTTAACTTATATTTATAATACACTCTGCTGATAATGTTGCACTACTGTAAATTTCTCTGTTAGTGCCGTGATACATAAACATTCAGCTACCTGAAAATGTGCTTTCAAGTCATGTTTATACTACTTTGCCTACCCTCTGGTGTTTAATAATGCAGCAACAGTTGCTTAGCATTAGTAAAATAATTTAAGTAAGTGTTTTGCAGTGTTCCATGAAGTGCATTAAAGCAATAATACATTCTAAGTACTTCAAAAAAAGGGAAACCAATAATACGGTGATACTGCTAAAAGCTCCATTAAATGAACGTAGAAGTAGCAGCCAACATAGATGGCTTGCTTTAATGTTTTTAAATTAAATTTCCATGAGCTGATAGGTTTGAAAACTGTCCTTCTCTGAAACAAAACAAAAGAAAAACAAATGATTGTGGCTGAAACCAGTGAAAACATAAAGCTGCAAATCATTAATCCTGAGAATTCGATCATTTTCTTTTTTAAATATAAAACTGAAGTGATGTAGCAGGTCACATGCATATTAAACCAGCATTTAGTAACAAATAATGAGTATGTCAATCTGTCATAATGCTGGATATGGAGATAAAATACTTCTGCTATTAAAACCCATGACTGCTACTATGGATTTAAAAGAGCACTAGTATATCATGAACATGGTGGTACAAAGTTTCCTGTGTCTACATTTCTATGCTTAGGAGAAAGGAGTAGTATATTTCAAATTGTACAAATAATGGCACAGTCCAAAGTTAGGCCTTGTAGCCTTGAATCTCAAAGAATATGTATGTTCCTAACTTACCAATTTCAGATTGGCAGAGATTGATGTAGAAGAGACATTTTTCCTTCCACACAAGCCAATGTCTACAGTTTGAAAGGAGATCAAATTAGTCCTTAGACCTGTATCATCAATACACCTGAATTCAAGTAAAATTTCCATTAACACTGGCAGCTTCTAACACATTTCCATACATAAAACATTCACCACTAAGCAAACTCACCAATTCAGCTGGAAAATTGGTAGTTTCATTAACCTTTCCAGTTCTGCAATCATAACTAATAAGTTGTGACCATTTTTTTCTCTGTCCTGTGTCAAGTAACAATGCCTTCTTAGCACCAGGGCTTAAAAAGAAAGAAAATGACAATCACTATAAAGATTACCTGGAGTGCAATAGGTTAAGAAAGAAGGAAATGAGACTAGCATGCAGCAGAGAGCATTAAATTACGTAAAACCCTGAGCAGCAATGTAATACTCAGTGTGTTATGCGGCTTAAAATGAAAGAAAATGACAATCACTATAAAGATAGGTTAAGAAAGAAGGAAATGAGACTAGCATGCAGCAGAGAGCATTAAATTACGTCAAACCCGGAGCAGCAATGTAATACTCAGTGTGTTATGCTCAAGATACAAAACCCTGAGCAGCGATGTAATACTCAGTGTGTTATGCTCAAGATACAGAAAGTTAACACGCTGCTCCAGAAGATGCGTAGTGAGTACGTAAAAAAAACCCAAAACGACCAAGAATCGTTTTAGCAAAAGAATTTTTGTTTTCTGCAGTGTCAAATATAAGAGGAGGAGCATCACAGAAATAAAAGAAACCAAACAAAAATGGGTACATTCTTGTGAATAATCTGCACAAGAATAAATATTTTTATCTGTGAAGATTAAAAATAAAAGGGAATTTCACGAGAAACACAAATAGGAAGAAGTATGCATTGTTGAAGACCTTAGGCAGCCCTTTTAGAGACAGATCAAGCCAAAAAAGACACATTCTCCGTCAAAAATGGATTCACTGATAATGGAAGAGGAAGACCATGAGAACCACTGTGATAGACCAGTAACACTGGATGCATGAAGGAAGTATGAATGTAGAACCACAAATGGTCACTGACACACGCAGTAATCGAGATACACAGAAAGATAGTTTCCAATCCTTTTTATAAGGTCAGCTTACCTTTTCTACCATCCTACAAAAAGAAAAAACAAACAACAAACCCTGGATATTATTTATTCTCAGTCTGTATTGAAGGTACAAAACAAGTATACATTTTATAATGTTGAGCACTAAATTCATAGGCAATCCAATTGTACACTAAAAAAAAATTACAATGTACAAATAAATTAAATAAGCAAAAAGAAACTTTTTTCTACTACCTATAGACAGCCAAAGATTTGGATTGTATTGCTGCTGGCTATTGATTTTTAACTTGCTTGTGAATTAATCAGTTGAACCTTTAACATTTGTTTCTATGTAGAAACTGTATAAAGGAGAAAATGTGTGAGTTTCCAAAGTAAGAATGTGAATAAACAATTAAATCTGTTGGCAAACATGCAACATTAACACTGCTGTGTAGAATGCTCCTTGTTTTCTCTTCCCAAAACATGGAGCTTCATATATGAATAATATTCCCACCAAGTCATCTCATCACATTGGTATTTTCCTTTGGGAAAGAAATAACTACTCCTAAAATAAGTTTATTTTCTTAAGTACCATGAAGGGGATGTTTCTATTTTGAAACATTCATTATACAAAAGGGGGAAATCTTGACATAGCTATCAAAGAAATTAATTCTTTACATAAATTCTTGTCAAATATTAGCATCATCTGCAAATGCAAACAGGACAAAAGTCAATGAAAGGTTTTGTATTTTTTATCCTAGGATGTTGATACACAAGCTTTCCAAATATGAAATTCAACCACATGGGTAGAGAGGATTATAAAACATCTAGTCTCAAGTATTTGACCAAGGAATTATGTAGTAAGGACCAGGTTATACTACTTTTGCCTCAAATGGCATTAATAAATGTATGCACTGCACCACGGTAACTTCTATAAATTCTTTTAAGTTTCCAGTTGAAAGGCAACAGGAACCTACTTCAGATCATGCCATTTCACAGCTCATATTCTGCTTATACAACTGTTGTATCATAATGTACAAAAGTGACATTTTTCTGATGAGCCACAAAGAAATAATAATTTAACCATTTTTAAAAATTGTGTCTGTCAGAATTTTTACAAGACTCTTCCTATGAAACAGCTGCTATTATGTGACTATAAAGTAGGGTATTTATCACTTATCACTTTAACTTGTTTTCCGTGTTAGCTAAGATGAAGGCATACTTTCTTTGTATCATATTTAATGCTGCATTTACTAGAAACAACTCCTATTTCTTGAAGCCTGTTTCTCCCTGATTATAAAGTGTCTTGTATTTAATGAAGAAAGACTGCTAATGACATCATGCATTATATTAGTCACAATAAATTCTGCCAAGTGTTCAGAGTGATATCTGCCTAACTAGTAGAGAGTTGGTTAGATGTTCTACCTCAAACAACTCAGGTTCAATAACCCCTTTACATGGGTAAACTGCAGAGATACTGTTTCCTATCAAAGTGCTATTTTAGTTACTCAATAATTATGATGACTTCATTCATTTTGCCAAAAAACTCCAGGAACATAAATAAAACAAACGAAGTACAAGGCTCTCATTTCACCAAATCCATGGAATCCCCCCTCCACAACATTCACATGACATCCACCCTCACAAGATAAACTACAAAAAAACCCACAGAAAGCCTCATTCAAAATATAATTTTCAGAATCATTGAAATAGGGGAAAGGAAACTTTCTTGGGAACTGCAGATGAGGACAGTAACGGATGCATGGTTGACCAGTAAACACTAGCTTGGTCATACTCAAATAACACGCATACATCTGCGTCTGCATTCCTAGTAAATTGTACAATGTTCCTACACATGCAATGCTTTTTATATTTCAGGGAAAGAACCCTCTTATCTCACCCCTCTCACAGTAGTTGTTGGTGTCTTAAGAAGCCTGGATCTGGCATGCAACTTCACAGTGTGCTAACTCCAATATGGGAGATGACTTCAACATTAATAGCTTCTATTCAACCACATGGCAATAGCTTTCAAATGCTCTTTGATATTTTCAATTGAAAAGAGGTTTCTTTCAATAAAATTTAATGAGTTGGTGTTAACTGTTAAAATGTTACTGTGATGCCCCCAGAATTCATTCAGATGGTTGGACAAATATCCCTTGTATAATTAGTATATGTTTAACAATAAATCTAGGAGGCTTATTATGAATATTTCTTCTATGAATTTTTTTGTGAATATGAGGTTATGACTAAGATGAAAATTTTAGGAAAAATGCAACTCTCAAATTTAAGCACATAAGTAATATAAACTCAAGAGAAAAGTTTACTTTTTTGTCTTTTGGCTTGACAGCTCCTTATGACAATGAGATCTTAATGTCAGTACCTGCATTCAAATGCAAAGCTTTCTAACTAACCAGTTACAGCTAAGTAAGAATGAGGACACAGTCTAGGTTTATAATGAAGCAACAAAATCAAAACACTAGTCTAAAAACAGAAGAAACAGGAACATGTTTCAACTCTTCAGTCTACAGATATAAGCTTTGGAAGGCTAACAATAATACTCAGCCAAAAGAGATTACATTATTTAAAATAGCTGGATTGAATTACCTTGAGAGTGTTGAAGAACGTTTTCTGGACTAAGCAGTAGTCACATGAATTCTAAAAGAAAAACTTAAAACCATCATTGAGCAAAGTGTCTCAAAACCGAATCACAGAAACACAGAAAGTATTGAGTTGGAAGGGACCTGCAGTCAGAGGGACAGTGTTACCAGATCAGGTTGCTCAGAGCCCCATCAAGCCTGGCCTTGAATATCTCAGGGATGGGGCCTCCACTACCAATCTGGGCAATCTGTTCCAGTGATCTACCACCCTCATGGTGAAGAACTTTTTCCTAATATCCAACCTAAATCTACCCTTTGCCAGTTTAAAACCATTACCCCTCTTCCTGTTGGTACATGACCTAGTGAACAGCTCTTCCCCAGATTTCTTATAGGCACCTTTCAGGTATTGGAAGGTCCCTGTAAGGTCCCCCCAGAGCCTTCTCTTCTCCAGGCTGAACAGCCCCAACTCTCTCAGCCTGTCTTCATAGGAGAGGTGCTTCAGCCCTTGGATCATCTTTGTGGCCCTCCTCTCTAAGTGAAAAAGATATAAAAGAAAAATTCAGGCATGTTAAATGGAAGCAGGGAACACAATGAAGATCTATCTTAAAGTCCTGGTAGAAGAGGCTAATTCAGCAGAATTTTGAAGAGTAATCTCCAGCTCTGGATAGTATTTCACCCAGGCATTCTAAAAGAATTCAAGCATGAAACAGTTGAATTATTAGCTGCAATTTAACTCAAAACCATCTCAATAACAGACAAAGATATTTCAGTGCTAGGGGCAAATATTACACCAATTTTCCACAAAGATAACTGTAGAAGAGAAATGGAAAATGACAGCAAATAAGCCTGGCTTCCTTATCACACAAACAAGCAGAGTTTGTAATTAAAAAAATAATGTGTTTGAAGACACCTGAATAAATAAGATACCTTTAATGACTCAACTCAGCTTTTGTTAAGAGAAATCATTCTTTGAAAAAGTCAGCATGTATGGAGATGAAACAAAAGATTGACTGATACCCCACACTCAAAAAGTTCTTGTCCAGAAATGTGTCTAATACTTGAAAATATTGATATCTGTCAGCTATTGAAAAATATGGCTTTGGAGAAAGCAGGTCTTTTGAGCATAAAAAAAATGTTTAATGAAAAATATTTCTAAATTAAAAGACAACATGCCGATACATGATACACAGAGGCAGTTGCATTTTTAGCACAATATTGCTTTCATGCCTTAACAGCAAAAATAATTTGAATGTAGTGTCTCAAAATATTAAAGAATGCCAATATAGAAAAAATTAAAAAGAGTAACTGGCTGATCATTTTCTTGAACACATAATAAGTGTATTTTGCAAGTTTCATGTTGGCTCACATAAACTCTGCAGAAAAACATGAGACATATTATATATTATGTATATATATTATGTATTTAATATACATGCACTGCATTATTTTTGCATATAGTCACAGGAGAGATGTAAAAAAAAAAGCACTTTACTACAAGCAGCCTTTCTGTATATTGTTTTAAATTAGATTTGACAAATTCTACAGAAATTACAGCCTTATACTGGTTTCTTCCTAAATCATAACTTCAATCTCAGTCAGCTCCAAAGTGCTTGTAACAAAAACAAGCTGCTTCCATTCAAGAAACGGTACTTAAAGGAAACGGAAAATATCTTGTAATCATTTAAAAACAAAACGGAAAATTGAAAACGAGTTTATGGTCAAGTCCCAAAACTGTGATTATTTTGATGAAAGTAGTTTCTGCACCAGTTAGACTCACATCCTCTTTTCTTAACTTACCACGTGCCTAGAGCCAGTTCCTTTCCTTGGTCCCATGGGTTTGGCAGCTTTACTTTCCAGAGAAACCAGCTCACTGACAGCCGTGAGTGTAATCAGCTCTGGATCCTGCTCGCCATATGGCACACTGTTTTCAACTACATATATATATATTTTTTTAAAAGAGAGCCCATAGTGAGACACGTTGGATTCATACTAATTGCAGCCAACACTTCTCCCCAGTGCTACCAGTTGCTTTGCTGACAAGTTCATAGTCACTGTATTTAAACTCTTCTCATTCTTCAGTAATCGCTATTACTGACAGAAGGCCTACAGTTTTATTTGCCAAGGTCTTTATATATATATTTTGCTAAACTCTGAACAAGACTATAAAAACATGGCATATAATCAAAGGGAGACTTTTCTGCTAGTCTGAAAGCCAGGAAGACAATTTCCAGTAGTTGTAAGCAGGCTGCCTCTCAGGTTTGCTACACTTACCTATGTGCAAGCTCAGGACACTTGCTTAATCTTTTAAAATTAAACTTTAACCTGTACAGGGAAATGACAGGCCCAGAGGGAATTCCTGGCAGCTGCTCACTGACCTGTTGGCTGGGACAAACTGGGAAAGACAATCACAAGAAAACAAAATGAAACTGGATATTGTCTAAAACCAAAACAGAACAAAATCAAATGAACCTTAAGATATGGAGGATTTTGTTTCGGTCATAGTGCTGACATGGAAATACACTTGCATTTTGCTCAAATGAGAAAAAATATGTACCTATGCATTACATCCACACACATGACTCCTTCACCATTTCAAAAATGACATTTTGCTTTTCCTCCAGAGCCTCGCCGTATGCCAATAAGACAATCAGGTTATAGAGGCCTGAATTAGGCTAGAGGCAACAGAAACGCCAGCATAGAAATGACAGATAATTTTCAGGTTTTCCTAACAATACAAAGAACCGAATATTTCATTGATATTATTTTCTTTCTGACTACAAAGCTTTGGAAAGTGTAACAAAAAGTTTGTGTTTAAATCTATTTAAAATAAATATATAGTTGCATACAAAAGGCAATTTAAATACATACTTATTTAATTAAATACACATAATATTATAATTTCATAATGATATCATATCAATTAACTTCCATCAATGTACTATTCTTTATTTTCTACAATAGCAATACACAGAGATTGTTATCCCTTTCATCTTAATTGGGCAATGTATTTTTTCCTCAGTACAACTGTTTGTTTATAAATATGAGGTTTTCTTTAGTCCATTTGCAGACGTTGTTAATCTATGTAGCAGTTATGATGCCTATTTTCCTCCGCTACTTCCCATGGTATTTTATTATTGTGCTGTACAATCCGTTTTGCATGTGAATTATACCCCTGCAATTTCATTTGCCTCAGCACTATTTGCTCTTTATTCCCAATAACTACAAAACAAATGGGCAGCCAGAAAACAAAGGGAAGAATGAAGCACGCCATTTCTTGAAACCTGACCTACTCCCCCTTCCTTACAGCTGATGCGTGCTAAAGTGTGAGGAACTTCAGTGTTATCATGACCAGGATGAAATATTTATGGCCTCAGAAAAAGTAAGACTCCTCCAAAAATGCAGAAGTAATTTGTATGTGATCTGGTTCATGCAAGCACACAAGCAAGGTTCAAATGGGCAGCTTACCAAACCAATTCAGAAAATAAGTAAAGCAAAAGCATCTTGGAATCTCACTTGTTTCTGTGGCCTCTTGTGTCTTCTGATACTGCTAGTTTTATGTACATTGCTCTTGCAACAGGGTTACTCAAACTTTTATTTTGTGTTGTTTTTACTTCTTACTTTTTCCCACCAGTGCAGTGGTACTTCCAAATCAGTGAATCTTTAGAGGGGTGAATGAAGACTAAAAGCGAGGACAGAGATGACTGCACCACCGTCACTGCAGCAGTGCAGCGCCATTCAGGGCCTTTTGGTCCTTCCCCTGCCTTTTCCTGATCTGAATTCACTCTCAATGTGTTTTCTTAAAACTCAAACCACTCTCAGTTGTGGTTTCTCAAACGATGAGCTGAGCGCTCCCAGGAGAAGAGTCAACAATTCCAGCGCCAAGACAGGTCAGGCTTTATCAGCATGCCTCAAGCTAGTATAAAAAGGTAAAGAACAGTGCATTACAGTTTCTATTAGAGACCATTGCTAAACTGCCTTTTGAATTTTTTGTTGCTTTTTTATAAAGAAAGGTCTTGGCCACAGCTTTCTGCAGTTGGAGGCTTTTTACTAAAGAGCAGATGGTCTATAATTTAGTTACTTTATTTTCCAAATTGTGATAGGATATCACCACACAATCCATACGATACCTATACAATCTTTCAAAAACTCCTGTTCGGCTGCATAAATAATGCATTATTCTTCAGAAAGACTTTAAGTTACCAAAATTAAGACTTGGATTTAATGAAAGCTAATTTAAGGAATCCAAAACCAAGCAAATAGAGAGTTAAGAGACAACCAGACAGGGTATACAGAAGAATCTTATGCCTAAAACCAGTGAACATACACCTAAGTTTCTGTAGCTTACCTTCACAGAGCATTGAGGATCTCTGACATTACAGTAGCAAAACCAAATTTAATTGATTTGAAAGCAATATTTCGATTTAAAAAAAAAAATCCTCCTAGGATAAATAGAATTAAGATCAAGTTTAAGTCAAAAAAATATGAAATGCTTTGTATAAATGACATATGACAGGAGCAAAATTTGGATAGGAATGGGTGAATAGGTGATTTATGTTTTGGTTCAGTGACCTAAGTGCAAAGTCAGCCAAGGCTAAAAGGGAAGTAGATTTTCAGTCTGATTAATATAAATGTTATGTGAAAAGATTTACATTCTGAATGCTATCTAAGCAATTAATCCAGAGGGAATTATTTATAATTGCTAATTAGTTAGACAACTACAAATGATACCGAATGGATTTATATAACTGCTCTCTCCTAAAATCTTGTGGGCTAATGTAATTGTGTTCCATTAGTATAAATCCCTTTACAATGAAGATTAAAATAAATGGCACTGAAACTTCCTTGTCTTTTGTTTCCAGTACTACTATAAAGTATGCTTAAACCCAGATCCATTGACAAGGCGATGTCATCTAGGTGAGGGACTGGCAGAGCTCACAGACTGCTATCAAAATTCATGCTCTTTTCAACATTGGTTATTTACTTCTATTTCTTCTAATGTTTACCTCTATTATTTACCTTTCCTTACAAGAAGTGGAAGCAAACTTCTTCTTTGGTCTCTCCCACTCCATTACATACAACTCTAAATAGAACAAATAACTTCCATGGATATAAAACATTCATTTTTATGTTTGTATTTCCTAAATTTAGAATGTTTTACTAACAACAATAACAACAACACATTATACCAGTTTATTTAGGGTTATTCTTGTTTTTTCTTCACTGGGAGATCAAAGAATTTTCAGAAACTGGGGACACACACACACTTATTGCCATCAATTTTTCTCTCTCCTGTATCCAGGGAGACCTCTTTTCCACAACTACATAAAAATACATAGGTTTAATTTTAAAATTCAGAAACAATGATAAATGCTTCCATATAATTTTTTTTTAATAAACATCAAGTGCCTCTGGAAAACTGGCAAGTTTTAGCATGTTTATTATAACATAGGGCAGTGTAAGATCATCTTTAGCATAGTACTTTGGCATAGGTTTTGTTATATAGGTGTATGGATAATTTATACATCAAGCAACATGACAATGATTACACCAAAAACTAGATCCAAACCAAGTTTCATTATCCATAGAAGCACAACTGTGGTATTTGTAAGCTCTCCTGTGAGACTTTCCTTACGATAATTTACACAGCAAGCAACATGACCAAAAACTAGATCTAAACCAAGTTTCATTATCCATAGAAGCACAACTGTGGTATTTGTAAGCTCTCCTGTGAGACTTTCCTTACTCCCTTCCCCTCTTTGGTTTCCTCTCCTTTGTGACAGCTGTACTCTTCTCAGAAGTCTGCTAAGGTAGAAGATTCTCTCCACAGTTACTATAGGCAAGAAAATGATAACTTGTGAAAGAAGTGGTTTACTTCACTTTCAGAGCATTATCTTAAAACACCTGTCTATTATGCAGCATCTTGCATTTCACTGTTTATTTTACATGAGTAATTTCTATTGAGAATAGAGAGATGAGACAGTGCAATAGATATCTTCCTCCATTATTTACACCAGCAGTACACAATCCTAATAATGATAAAACTGCACCACATAATTCCAGTTCTGAAATATGATTTCCGTGAGAAAAATTGTTTCATCTAGATTATCTGTCAAGCAGTGATGGCATGAAGATAAAGATTCCTTCCTCGCCCATAAAGGATGGCAAATACAGGGTATCCAACAGACTTAAATAAGAAAGGTGACAGCTCCTTGTAAAACTTATCAAATGGCTTCAAGTAGAAAAGGCTTTTATAGTTTTCCCATAGGATCAAAAAAGCCATAAGTAAACCTGAGACTTGGTTTATTTTTTCACCTCACACCTACCTGCCCCCTTCCAGCTGGACAGAAGAATGGGGATCTTTCAAAGAACAACGTCGATTCCCTTTAAGACCACTTGGAAAATTTCGTATTTTTGCAGTTCCTAAAAGGATACAAAGGTAGATACAGTCAACTATTATTATAGCATTGACCACAATATAGCATTTAACTTAAATAACTATTCTGATCATTAATATTCTTTACTGAGAAAAAAACAACCGTGCAAATTATTTCAAGAAAAAAAGTGTAATGTGGAATATTTTCATAGACACTTCAATTAACAAGAACAGAAGATTTAATACATTACTTTTGCAGCTCTTGGAAAGTTTTTGAACTAGAAATTATTTATCCTTGTAGCTTGAAGTCTCCTTCCCAGACAAGGCTTCTTAATTTTCTACAGTTCAATGGATTTGAGGGAGCTGGGTCTCTTTAGCTTGGAACAGAGGAGACTGAGGGGTGACCTCATTCATGGTTATAAATTTGTAAAGGGCGAGTGTCAGGAGGAAGGAGCCAGGCTCTGCTCTGTGATGTCCAGTGATAGGACAAGGGGCAATGGTCCCAAGCTGGAGCATAGGAGGTTCAATCTGAACATGGGGGAAAACTTTTTCTCAGTGAGGGTTACAGAGCATGGCCCAGGCTGCCCAGAGAGGTTGTGGAGTCTCCTTCTCTGCAGACATTCAAAACCCGCCTGGCCGTGTTCCTGTGTGACCTGGTCTGGGTGATCCTGCTCTGGCAGGGGTTGGACTGGATGAACTTTTGAGGTCCCTTCCAACTCCTAACACTCTGTGATTCTGTGATTTGTGGTTTGTAAAATGAAACGACCCTATTAATCTAAGTAATGCTGAAAGAATTTACTGTTAGTATACATAGAATAACTCTTCTGTATTAAGAGCGGTAAGAACTTGATTTACATGCTGCTACTCATGAAGAAAAAGGCTAAGATTTTCTCATTCAAAAATGTCTAGCATTTCCTAAAGATGATGGAACACTCAGCAGTGATGCAGTCGAGCAGTTTTTTTGGACAGAAAGGGTTGAAAACATAAACTGGTCCCCTATGTTGAATCTGTCCAGTTACATACACTCCTCATAAGTTTAGGAAAATGGCAATGAAAAGGAGCTTAGAGAACTCCTGAGATCTCAGGCACCAGGTGTAGCTCCTAGATAATCGCTACATTCACTGGGACAGAAGGATAGCCCATTCAGTAGACTCTGTATATGTGATAAATTACTAAAAGACAAATTAAAATCTAAACCAGATTAATGAACTTGAACTGCGGTCTGTGTTCCCTTAGGGATTTTTTGACATGGCGAGGAAAGGATACAGAAACCTCAGATTCCAAAAGGTTTAATGCATTAACTTAGAGAAATCCATGTGGATACAACAATGGATTCCTTCAATTTAACTGTCCTATTATATTGCCTACTGTCCTGGAAAAGTAGACAATTGTCATTAAGATACTCTCATACAAGGCATAATGTTACTCCAAACAAAACAGAAATCGAAAATTCCCTTTGAAATACTGGCTGAGAAATTCACAAGAAGGTCAGAACCAACGGTAGTAATTTAGCTAAAGTTTTAGTGTATTAATTAGCAGTTTAATATGCAGAGCAATTCTGAGGGAAAGGTAACTAAGGGAATCAAATAAAAAAATCCAGTAACCACTATTAGTAGCTGATCGATTTGTTTCTTCAATTAATTTTAAACCTAACAAATTACCACGTGCCACGTGACTGGTCTCTCACAAATTAACAATACAGAGTGAATATAAGTATTTACACAGATTGGATACCTATGAAGAAGGCTGTCAAAATATGTGGTTTTACATTTGTTTGATTGGTATTTCAACACAATTAAATCCAGAATAAGGTCAAAGTAAACTAGTTCTGTTTATTGATATAAATTTCTTGTTGGCTCAGGAAGATATTGAAGTAATTTATTTCAATCTAAACTTGTGATGCACCGTTAGATATGTAATTAAGTTTATTTTCTAGAAGCTTTACAAATACTTAAATCTTCAAATGAATAATATTGACACTACCAGGACTCTTTCATTTGTACGAAGCAGGAAATGTGGTCCACAAATGTGGTCTTGGTTACATCGGTGTTAATTCAAAACAAATTCTGTCATTTCTTCCAGATTTGTTAAAATGTAAATGTGATCAGAATCTGGCTCTGCAATGTGATGACTCAAATGAAATAGTCATCTAAAACATTTATTCAATGCAAATATTCTCTATTATCATGTAAACTAAGCCATAATTATGCATCGAGTGCTATATGTAAGTACAAAGTTAACAGCAGGCAATAAATTTGTCTAAGAATCTGATGTGACAGAACAGATACTGCAGTAGACAGTTCAGTCATGACATACTTATGAAAGTCATGTACTGTTCAGTGAAATTTTTGGACTTCCTACATGTATGACATATTTTAAACATTAGTGTTACACAAAGGAGAGAAATAACGTTTCATTTTTGTCAAATGCAAGGAATTGACTGTGCCTTCACTTCACTAATGACTCTTTAAAAGGTTCTAGTGGCTTTAGAATATTAATGAATTTTCTAGCTATCAGAGCTAGCTGCAGAGATACACCAAAATGTGCAAAAACAAGTGCATAATGCTTTAGAATATTAATGAATTTTTTAGCTATCAGAGCTAGCTGCAGAAATACACCAAAATGTGCAAAAACAAGTGCATAAACAAACAGAGAAATCAGAAAGAAGATGCCTAGGTATCAGGAAGAAGACAAGTCAAAGGGCAATACAGGGCAATACCATCAAATACAACATCTGATAGATCAAACCAAAGCATTTCCTACAGTATATCATATTAACACAGACAAACAAATAAAAGATTAATATAATTGTTGTGGTCAGAGTAGCAATAGCTGCAAAATTATGGTGTACATGACACAAAGAAACTAAATAGCAAATAGACAGTGAGACATAAGTGAACGTTAAACTATGACCTTTTCTCCATGACTGCGGAAGGCAAGACCTAGAGGAACCGTGTTCTTTTCTGTATTCCAGCCCTGAATGGCACAGACAACACAGGAGTGAATGCTTTCGGTTCAAACATGGAAACAAGAAGTCTCACAATACCTCATTTTTTCCTATAGAGAAAAAAATTAAAAACCAACTATGCAGAATATCATACCCATAGCAGATTATGCACTGTACTAGCTGTGTGTGTGAGCGATGTTGCTCAGAGACTGCAACATATGGCGTGTCCTCTTTAAAGACATCTTGTACAATTCAGCCAGCTCAGCACCACTGTAATACCTAGAAAAGATCAAAAAACATCAGAACGTGCTTTCAGGAAGCACTCTGCAATAGGTGACAGCACAGTCAATTGGACTACAGTGGAACCTGTGCACTGATTTATCTCGTCCTTTTCCTTGCTCAAACTGCAGTAGCGAAATATTTCTTCAGTAACAGAAAAGTTTACACAGAACAAAGTGCTACAATTATAATTTACCTTTCTTCCTCTGGGAAACTTATTCTACTATTCTTCCTAGTCCTATTCTACTATTCCACTATTTCTACACATCAAAGATATTTCCAAAATCTAGAAAATTAGAACTTAGCTCCCATTTTTAGTTAAGTGGGAACTAAGTAAATTTTAAAACTTCCATCCCTCAATAGGCTCAGACCTGCAATCAGCCTTGAGACCTGCATGCTGCTGTAACCTTGTGCTATGAGGGGTCCATCTCCCCATATTTACTGTAACCCCGGATGGTTAAAAAGCCAAAAAAAAAATTGTTAAAATGGTTAAAAGCCAAAGTGACATATATGGATAGGTGGGTTACTGTCTTTGGATGTTTACACAAAATAGATTTAGTTATATACAGATTATGTATTCCACATAGTAAAAGAAATTACTTGCAAAAATAAGCCTGTTGCAGCTGCTGTTTTGAGGTAAGTCACCAAAAGAAAGTGGGAGAGTTTTATTCCCACTGAGGCAAATTAAGCTGAGGTTGATATTAATTAAGCAGGAAAGTACACCACATGACACCTAGTCTAATAAAGACATTTGCATATTTAAAGATAGTGAAACAATATCTGTTTTAATTAAGTAGGCTGCTCCTTCAGGTTAATGCTTTCAGGGGAAAAATTAAATCGGTCTAGAATCCCTGGAAGAAACGGAGATCAGCTGTAGGAAATTGCCCTCCTGAAACTTGATTAATGGACTTGAATGATGAGGACTGACTCCGCCTAAACCATCAGGACTTGCTACCACACAGGTGCTGACAGTTGGAGGGGGGGTATTTTGTTCTTAAGGCAAAAAAACCAAAAAAGCTTCTTTCTGTGAGGGCCCCCTGCAACTACAAATCAGTTCTCAGGTGTCACCTGTATAGAGGCTTTTCTCTAGCTGTCTCCTGTGTTCATGTCAAAATATTTGACATCTAATTTGCTTCAGTAGCCTAGGAGTTTCACATTTCCTTGGCTTTCCTGTATACATCAGAATGAAACACTTATGCAGCATTTCACAAGGTATCTTTCCAAAAGGATAAATATTTATTGCTGCTACACAGGTTAGGACTGCCCACTATCTGTTTGGTAGACCTTTTTTTTCTGATTCAGTGCCAGTCATCAGTAGAAGCAATTAAAATTACGTTCTACTTTTCCATAACTGCTGATTAGAGGAGTCAGTTCCTAATGCATTCTCTTTGTAATGCTTTATATCCTATATATAAGGCTTGTAAATGCTTTTTATCCTTTGACTTGCTTGTGTGAGTCCAAGAGTACTGAGAAAAATCCTCCAGTCTCAGGAGTGTTTTAAGGCAAGGATCCAAAGTTCCTTTATGCTCTAGGACAAAACAACACAAAGCAAGAACAGAAAGGTGCTTTTCTACACTGAGATGTCCTCATGTGGAGCACCACAACACCCTTCAGAAAGACTGCCAGTCAGAAGGGAAAGGGAAAATGAAGTTTTAAGTTGAGATTTCCAGAGCAAAAAAGGTAGAGAGGCTCCAGCAAGATCAAAAGAGAATGAAATGCTTGTACTGTAGACACAAATCTATGCATTTTCCATATCTTGAAGGAAGCAATTTGATGTCATTTAACTTTACGTCTAGCATATTATGTAAATATTTTCTGCAGAAATCTGGCATTTCCATGGTATGCCTCATGTATTACCTGACCAAGGAATAAAGCAGAAGTCTACCTCACCAAAAAGCACTGAAGACATCACTGTAAGGCACATTGATTTTTCAAGTGAAGAGAGTACTGGATGTCAAAGCTTTGTAAAGTGAATATCAGCAGCTGTGCAAATTTCTGCTTGAACCTTCAGAGGAGAATCATGAAGCAACGTGTACAAAAGCCTGACTTATTAGCATCTAGAACAGTAAAAGCTACCACAAGGGATAAATATAGGGGCTGGATAAATCAATATTAAATCCAAGCTTATTAAGACAGAAGAACAGCTTCCTAGATTTTACTACCTAGGACTGTTCAGGACGCATTTCACAATCAAAAACGTAACTGTTGTACAATAAAAATTGCCAAAGCTATTAACCCATAATATAAGTGAAAACTTTTACTCCTACCATTTTCCATTATAGTAATACATTCAGTGTAAGTGTTCCAGGTTTCCAGTAAACTACAATAATTATAACTTTGCTTTTTGTAAGTCAATCTACTTAGTAAAAAAAAGAAAATTAAATAAAATTCCTCACATAACACAGCCTACAGCCTATCTTCTTCCAAAGAGTCTGCGCTGAAAATAAACAGGCAATAATGAAATCAGTTATAACAGTCTATGTATTGTTTCTGTTCATTAAATAATGAGAAATTAACATTTTCCTTCAGAATCAGACAAAAGTACTGCAGGATGTTTGTACTTACATGCAAGAAAACCTGGTATTCTTTTTTTCAAAGTTAGACTGCAAATAACAGTCTGATTCAGAGCTGGACATGTAGTTCCAAAAAGTAAAACCACTGCTTCGTTCAAGAGACTACACACAGTCACCATACTGTTTTGCAAAGCCCATTGTAGACAAAAAGTAGTTTACTTAGCGTAATCATACTAAATAGCATTAATGAAAGCTGGAAGTTATCACACAGAATCACAGAATGGCAGGGGTTTGAAGGGACCTCTGAAGATCACCTAGTCCAACCCCTCTGCTAGAGGATCACCTCGAGAAGATCACTTACGAACATGTGCAGGCAACTTGCAGTCCTGTGTTTCTTTTATGCCCATACTGCCATGTTTTGCTGGGAATTTTTTTTTTGTGTCAAAGCGTAAGATCACTTATTCAGGAGATTTTGTGACCTTGAGTTATTTCATGGGAGATTGTGTGTTTTGGACAGACCTCACTCTTCCCTATGCCAGCTTATTACTCATGACTAGGGCTAAGATATTGATTATTTTCATATAACGAGACAAGTATTCTTCAGATAAACTTACACTAGTTTAAATCTGAAGTAATGTATGATAGGACAACCAAGCATGCTATGACAGCAAATATGAGAGCACAGAACAGTGTGAAAATAGCACTAGCACTACTAGATTCTTCTGTGGTTTATGATGTCTCTTGTGGAAGTGAAGGACACAACATAGCTTGATTTCTGAGAAGACAGCAGAAGTGGCAGGTTCTGAAACACTTCTGTTCACTGGAGTGCATCCTGTGTCTCAGAATATTACTGAAAAGTTTTCTGATATGAAATAATATACTTTTTTTGGTACATACATGAATAAGACTTGCATATCTTTTACTAAGAGAAAAATCTTCATCTGTTAAATCAACACTATTCTAACTAGCTATTCCTCTATACATATGAGACATGCTTTAATGGCCTGAGCAGCCGCTGCTTCTAAATAAATTCAAGTCTGAAGTGTGCTTGCCAATCTAATTTATGAGTTTGTTTCGGCTTTTTTTTTCACCCTGTGAAAAATAATAGTCTGAGAAGTGAAGAAAGAGAGCTAAGGGGCAAACAGGAACAGCCCTCACCTCCTCAAGCATTGAGGATCTATGCACATGGATCTGCACAAAACACCGCTCACATCTGTGAAGCTGACAGCCAAATGCCACCTGCACTCAGATTTATCTCTCTAGGTCTGTCCAAAGAATTCATGTAACAAGTTAAGCTGTTCTCACTGCTTGAAGACACTCATCACAATTTTTCAACTTCTCATTTTTTTGATTGAAGAAAAATAAAAATTGAGCCTTTAAACTACCACAGCTGTTATATTGCACATTGTTTCAAAAAGAGGATGACATAGTAATGTGAAACACAGAGACAGAAATACGGTCCACAACTGGTAAAGCAGATCCAAAGCTCTTTGTGCACACTCTATTTCTTTAGTGACCTTAAAGCAGCTGTGCTGTCTCCAAATTTATTGCTGAATAGTGATGCCATTCTGAACTTGAAAAACACGCATTCTATAGGTATATTTTGCAAGTTGTCACCACACTGTGATGTACAGACTAACAGGTAGTACGCAGACATAGCTGAAATCCAAGGATGTGCATAAGAGTGACACAGACTGCATGTCTTACAAAAAAAAAAGGTTAAAAAAGAATTAAAAAAAACCTTACCAGCTTGGTGCATTTTAAAAGGATCAATGTATACAGGCATCTTAAATCACATAATCTATTAGACCAACCCTTCTTCAATTATAAATAACTGAGCAAAAAGTTAAAGTAAATATAACCCAACCGAGCAATAGAGATGTAGATGTGAATCTCTGCAATTATCAATGAACAGACCTGCTGAAAACACATAATTTTTCTTGAAGTAATAAGCAAAAGTATCTTTCACCACTTCTTTTTTATAAGAGTGTTTTCTAGTACTCAGACTTTAGTGATGCTTTTCTGTTGCTGAAGGGTTTTACAGCTGCCCCCAACTCACTGTTTTTAGCCATTAGTCTCAGTGCAAATCTCTGCCTAAAAAAGTATCTTAGCAGTTCAGATATGGGCCAATCTATATTACTACTGGTGAACCCCCAACTTCTTAATTGCTTAAATACATTACTGACATTGTCAGTAGCTGAAACTGCTAAACACATCTTTAAAAAATGGCAAGGAACTCTGATCCTCTCTCCTTCTCAAATTGCTGTTGAAAGGCCAAGGACTGCACAAGTCATTTGAAAAGCAATAAGGACACAGAGTGGTTTCAAAGGTAAAAATGTAACAATAATACAATATACACTGTTATTAAGGACATGTCCTTCAAATGTTTGCTGTATCACTTGTACCTATTTTTGAAAACAAAATAATAGAGTTGAAAATCATTGTTAATGGTATTCTATTTGTTGGTCTGAAAATTGGGGGTGGGAGGGTGGGGGTGGAGGGGAAGTAAAACTGTAATCTGTGGTGTAGGCCAAGGGCAAGAAAACTCCCAGAAACTCTCTAGATGGTTTCACAGGCAAATAATCCAGGAGAAAACGAAATGTTTAAAGATTAATGCATAAATGTGTCACAAAGAGCAGCTCTTTACCACAAATCAGTAATGAAAATATTCTCATCAACTTAGGCTGCCTCTAGTTGTCTTCAGAGTAACTCAGCTACCAGAAATTTTCAGAAGTAGAACTATATTTACAGCATGGTTTTCAGTAAAATTTTAAAAAATAATCGAATTTGAGAAGAGTCTTCATTCTTAAAATTAAGGGCTACTCAGTGACTTAGACCTGGAAGAAACATTAGCTGATTTACTGGAAGATATTTTGATATTTAAAAAATGTTAGGGAAGGGATGTCCAAAGTTGTACATCTGAGCGATAAACTGCATTGTAAGTGAAATAAATACAGCCCTAGTAATAGTTGTCCCTTTTTATTACCAGGACAAGGTCAAAATTTATATAGATTTTTAATAATTAGATGTTAAAAGCTATATCCTGCAGTATTATACACAAATGGCTTATGTTACCGTTGACTTTCATGAAGGGAGGTTAAGTCATTAGGCCCAGCTTCAGGAATATACTCAAGCATATGTTTAGCTTTAAGTGTCTGATAATGATGCATATACTTAAAATTGGGTATATGTTAAAATTTCCCTATGACTACTGATAGAATTAAAAAGCTGTTGCAATCAACACAATTCTATAATGTTGTGCTAAAATGTGTTGTCTATCATCCCTAAAATACTATAAAATAACAGAGTGAGCTTACAATGTACATCCTGTCTAACTTTGCTCAAGCTAACATGGCTACGGTGACTGGAAAATACCAGAGGTGCAAAGCAAGAAATGAGTCAGATCTATTCGTGGACAGTGGTCACAGAGCAAGCCTGGTGACAAGCAAACCAAAGACGTGCAGTTTCAGATAGTTTCTTTTTCCTTAATCATTTCACAAACTGTTTCAAATTGCTCTGATTTGGAAGTACACTATGCAATAAAAAGAATCATCAACTAAGTGTCCTACTCATGATTTTTTGCTTCTTAGTTCACGCAAATTTCCAACAAGTAGCAATGTCTGCCATAAATTATGCTAAAACAGGAATTTACGTAAATGCCAGTTAGAGAACATTAGGAGAGTTGTCATTTCATTGTAATTAGCAAATGGCTTATGAGGCACAACTGTGGAACCTAGTAAGATGTGCATACTGAAGAAATGGATGATATACAAAATATTATGTACACTCACTGTGGATTTCCTATTTATTCTCTTTCTGTCCCTCTGGCTCATTTTTATATACTGCTAAAAAAAGCCACAGGTACCTGCCAACCTGCAATAGCAACATCTACTTTATATGTCCTTTTATGTCTACACTTTCAGTTTGTTTGATCTTTCCTAGTAATGTATTTTTTAAAAGTCTATATACAATAATGCAGCAAAAATTGCCTGATTTATTTTAAGTTTATTCTAACTTAGTTATTCAGAAGAAGTACATTCTCATCCTCATGTTTATCTGATACATATTCTGATGTAGTTGTTTAAAAGACAAACGTAATTTTATAAAACACCATCAGATCGCATGTTTATTTTAAAAATTAAAGTGGGTGACAGATCAGCCTCTTCTAAATTGCTCATTCAGCGTAATTACACAAGTTTTAAACCACATTTATTACATTTTCTATGTCCATAAATCCATAACTTTTTTCTATTAATGTCATGGTGTAGGCCCAGTGCATAACTGAG
>NW_010179222.1:0-32082 GCF_000695765.1 Mesitornis unicolor
GGGGGTGAGGGCCGCTCGTTACCCGGATATGCTGCCCGCCTTGGTTTGAAGCCTGTAGATCGAGTTTGGTGCCTGTCCCAACCGGCTGTGGGGAGCCGGTGCCTTTGTACCTTCAGCAAGCCGCCTCTCCTCGCTCTTTTCTTGGGGCTGGGGACGCCGGGCAGGCGCTGCCCAGGTACGGCCCATGTTGGGACCAAGCCATTTCGCAGGCCGGTTTTGCGACCCAGCTGCGCACAACTCTAAGCTAGCAACTCCGTCCGTCTGCTTACCAGCCCAGATCCAGTGACTGATGCGGCAGAAGCTGTTTTAATTTCTTTCGGGGGCTTTTTATTTGTCTTAGACAGAAGCTGCCATCTAATTAGCTTAACCTGTGCTGCAGTTCCTCAGTAATTCGATGCAAATTAACGTGGGTCTTTAAAGTGTTGCTCAAGAGCGGTGTTACGTCCCTGAAGCCTGTGGAAGACCAAGTTTTTCTCCTTGAGCTCCTGTTTGCACAGCTCACAGCGCACCTTGGCAGTGAAAGCCTTGCGTTAATCGCACAGTAAGTCGGTGCTTTCTTGCGCAGCCTTAGGGACAGGCTGCAGGTGGATGACTTGACTTGCTGCTGTCCACGTGTGCACTTCCACTGCCCCTAAAATACATAAACGCCCACTGCGTGTGAGGGAGTTGATTCTTCAAAAGCTGAATCAGTGTGCAAATAACATTCTTCCCCAGAGATGCCGACACGTTAAATTTTAAACGTGGCTGTGTTAAAGGCCTGCTTGTGGATTCCCTGTTTGGCTTTTGAAATTCTCTGCTTTACAATCTGTGCAGGAGTAGAAACTTGTAAGAGTGCTGTTGTTTGTGAGGTCAGCAAACCATTTCTCAGCTTGGAAGAGTGGTAAAGGATCCATGCATGGCTCTTCATGAGGTGGGGGAAGTGGTGTTTTGGTCTCTTCCCCTCCATGCTTCCCCTGTATCTTAAAGTTGAAAACAGCAAATATCAGCCCAAGTTTTCAGTTTGTCTGCAGAAACCATGATGGAAAGTGTTTTTTGAATTTTATATAAGCTACACGTTAGTGCTTTTATTTTGTGGCATCTCTATCAACTCTAGAGTTACTACGGACAGCAGGTAGGCTAAGGGCACTTAAAGCAGTAAAGCCCTGCAAGATTGAAAAACAGTCTGTTAGACCTGCTAATGATCCAAAGTGATGCGTGTGTTAGTATTTATAGTAACGATACACAGTTTTGTTGTCACGTTCTCTCTTGGTAACTGTAATGGGCCAAGAATTTATTTATTTTTTACTCTAGGGTGGGAAGGTGGGCTGTATGTTTGCAATAATGATTTTAAATGGTATCATTAAATGACTTCTGTGTCTTGTATTTGTACTCACAGTAGTAGAAGCACAGGCTGAGAGGTGGTGACAGTGACTGCGTTGCGCTTCAGAAAGTTTTGAACGTACAGAAGACTTTGCAAACACGCTCAGGTGCAGGAAGGAGTTGCTGAATTCTGCTAGGTTGGGCGGGTTGTCCCAGGAGTCAAATGGTGTCACTGCAGCTGCTGGAGGACGGCGCTGGGTCCTCATCGCCTTTCTGCAGCTCCATCTGCTGGAGCCAGCTCTCGCGTTCCTGTGTGACACCGCCGGGATGTAAAGCGCGCCAGGTGTTTTGGTGACTGTACTACAAAAAGTTGAAATACCAGGAGTTTTTGCTAATTTTTGGGGAAAAAAAGCATTTCTTTCTTGTCGTTTACATTTTATGTAAAATGGTCCTTTAAAGCCCCTAGAAGCTCCTAGGCAGTGTTTTTGCAGGGCCGAGCTTGTGGTTTCTTAGGCTTTAGATCTGTTTTGGGAATAGATTGAAATTATTAGTTCATAGTGAACTGGTTTGAACTAAAACCTAAAGGGAGTAGGGGTGATGGAAAATGACCTCCCTTTTTGCAGACTTTCAGGTTTTGTCTTCATTTTGGTAATAAAACTCTCAGCCGTGTTTTGTGAAAAAGGCAGCTGTCAGAAGAGCGTGAGTGTTAGGAGGGTCGTTCAGGTAGACTTAATGGCTTGCATCTTGAATGCAAATCAAACAGAATGAAAGACTGAACTTGCATGTAATTTTATCTTTTTGTCTCTAAAATTGTCATGCTGAAGTGGTGAAATCTTATTACTGTGTCTGCATCAAAATTTTAAATTTTGGCCAATCTGTGTTTCTTGTCTGAAAGGGAAAAAAGTGCCAAAACTTGCTAAGCATCAGTACAGACTGGTTCATGGTGAACATTTTCTCGAAATTGCAGCATTCGTGTAAGTTTCTTTAACGCTGAATATTTGTTCTCTTTTAATTTTGACCCTGTGTGAGCTGATTTCTTCTGTGTCTGCTCCAATAGGTTATTGCAGTTCCAGGATGGTTGGGTTGAAAATTTGTAATTTGCAAGGCTATATTGCACGTGTATATGTTTTTTCATTCTGTTTGATGCAGGCAGTTCTTCTAACTCAGAATAATCGCTCACACCGATGAATTTAGCCTCCTGAGAGCAGTCATGGCAGTACAACACGGAAAGGGAACTGCAAAAACTGCACCAATACTTTTTATTTGTCTGAACAAACCTATCTTAATGAATTTATTGCATTGTGTGCCTGTTCAAATACAGGATGGGAGCTGTGCACATAATGCAACCCAGATCCTGCTTGGCGCAAGTTAAACAGCGGTGAAGCTGCAGGCAGACACAGGTCTGCTACTTCCCTGGACTTTGTTCTGCTCACTCGACTGCTTTGCCCCAACCTTTACTCTTGTGGGATTTCACTGAAACAGAAGGGCCAAGAGCTTGGGTGTCTTTTTAACAAAAGACCTCTGGCATTGCTGGGGCATAAAGACCTTGGTAGCTTGAGAGCCATTTTAACTTCAAAAATAAACTATGGTACGTCTTGAAATACTGGCTGAGATCTCCTGAATTCCTGAGTTACATCACTGTTGTGTCTCTATAACACAGAGTATTTGGAGAACATGAAACCTTTCCAATTGCTTTGTTGTTGTTAGGAGTAATGGCATTTCTGCAGCACCGAGGAGTCTTAGTCACAGGCCAGAAACATGTTCAAGAACACAAGAAGATGAATGCTGAGGTATTACCAACTTGGCACGTAGAACAGGAAAGGAGACAGTAGAATTAATTTTCTTGCATTAACTTACTTGTTTTCGAATTATGAAGAAGTTTCTGTATTGTCTGAAAACCAAGTAGTAACAAATAATTGTGAGAACTGCTTACTGGTTCTCCTTTTCATGGCAATAAGAGCATCATTCATTCGAGATTATTTCTGATCTCGTGTGGTTTGGGAAATGTTTGCAAAAGAGAAAAATAATTCTTCCCAAGTGATGTGGTTTTTGTTTTCTTTGAATGTAGAGATTTCTTTCGGTCTCGAGCTCAAAACATTCATAATGCAGCGTTGCTCAAAGCAGTCATCTGTTTAGAAAGGTGGTGGTCATGGCTGTGGGAATGACCTGTCAAACTGGAAAAGGCTGAAGAAGGTAAAGCACATAACATCTCTGTGATTATCCAGCATGGTGAGAGCAGAAAGTGGCGTCATGGCAAGAATTTCTACATTCCGTGATATTTTTGAAACCACGCACTGAGAAGGACACCTGGGTGTCAGCGACCGTACCTTCCACACATGGTGCCCTGCGTATCAGCAAGTCAGGTCGTGTTCGTGTGGTGGAGCTGTCTTAGGTGGTGTTTTGTTAAGAACTGAAACGCAGGCCTTTGACCTGTGCTTTGGGGTGCTCCTCACATCTGCGGGTGGTTTGAGGTGTCAGCACTGGTGGAGCTTTGGTAGCCCAAGTGCCACACTGTTTGCACAGAGCAATGTGGGTTTACTGCTCCTTCCTCTTTGGAAAACACAGAGCCACCTTGGGCGTGTGAGACTGATCTCTTCAGTTCTGTTTCATGCTCTAGAGAGAGGTTTTAAGATTTTAGTACTTTTTTTTTCTATGTGGCTAGAAGCAACCCTAAGTTTCTTTAGAGTAGAGAGAATGTAATGCTGATAGTTGTTCCTGTGTTTGCAGTGAGCTTTCCACCATCGTAGAGTAAGGTGCACTGCCGAGTTTATGCACTGTTCATGCAGGTAGCTTAAAACAGTTGCAAAAATACGTGTTGGTGCAGTCCAGTCCTTTCTATCAGTACTACTCGCGTGTGTGCTGCCTTTTATTAGCTTAAGATGAGCATTATGCAAAAGTTGAAACTGTGCGTTACACAGAGAGCCCTTGATGTAAAGGGAGTAAAGGAGGTCAAAACGCCATGTTGTCCAAATCGTTAAATATGAAATCAAGCCAGGACCCGGTGTATTCACTAGAGCAGCTTTGGTGATGTTTCTGAGTAAGATGAAAGCAGTGTCGGCCGTTACTGAGCCCAGTTGTGCTGGTGCTCTTCAGGCCCCTGTGATAGAAGGTCCCCTGTATGATTACAGAGATTTTTGCTGCAAAATTTATTTGGAAAGAGAATATAATCTTTCCATTAGATGCTTTTCTTTGATCTTGCATCTCACGTGCTCTTCGTGTTTGGTACTAGTCTGTATTTGGGAAAACATGGTGTGCCTCCACTTCTCCCTGCTCCCAGAGTCTCCTGATCATGAGAAGAGTCGAGTGCTAAGTCACCAGCGCGGGGTCTTCTCTGCGGTGCTTTCATATCAAGTACTGCTTGACTCTTTGTGTGTGCTTCTCTTCCTCCAAATTAAGTTACCCGTGCACACTACCTCAGCTGACTCATGCAGGTAATGTAGATTTGGCAGAAATATGCATCCATATTTTTGGGTATGACTGATTTAACTTGCTTTCGGTCTTCACAGTACTGAGGGAGCTCTTGTATTACTATTAAAAGCATTACTACAAAGGCACAAACTTCACACTTACTTGTTTTGCAAAGTTCTGATAGTTACTGAGGTAAAATGAGTCAGTAATTCAGAATTTTTCCAAATACAAGGTTCAAGATCCTTTTTATTAATGAAATCAATAAAACCCAATGACTAATCATAAAGCATATGTTCTGCAAATGTAGAGTAGGAAAGCAGTCAGTATCATGCACACAGTGAAATAAAACTGATGCAGAAATATGGTAACTCCCATGCTCAGAAAATCCTCCCTCTTCTAGCTTGTGACCATGGAAAACACCATGACTCTTTAGTTTTGAACGTGCTTTACTTTACTATTCAGAAATTTAATTTTACCTCGTCCTGCTTATTTATTTTGTTTGATATTGCTGTTTGCATAAAAAGGATCTGATGTTTAAGTATAAAAGGACATTGCTTAGGGTGTCGTAAGTAATTGTGCCTTCTGGCTAGAGGCGATGGGGATGCAGTGGAGTGAGGAGATCAGGACTTACCTCAAGTCACAGGATATGGTGTAATTCAGGTTTGCGAAGCACCCCCAGTCATGGTTCCTGGTGCAGAGAATGATGATTTCATAAATAATAAAAACACAATGAGAACCGTATGACTTTCCTTGCTAAACCTGCTGCCAAAAAAAGCAAAACAGGAAAGAAGCTTCTAAAACCAATGGGGAAGTGGCCTAAATTTGGAAATAGTTCAGATCTTAATTTTTTTAGATTTGTCTTCTTTAGCTAAAAGAAAACATTGGTACGTGTGGGGAAAGAAAGGTTGCCTGCTGAAGGTTGTCTGAGCATATAATTGTTTCCATAGAAGTGATAATAAAATAAAACCCTGCCAGCTCGAGTCTTGAAGAACTTGGCAGAAACACCCAGAGCCTTCACCGTACAGCACTTTAAAGACCATTTGAAGAAATATTAGCAATTTAATAAACAGCTACTGAAAATCATGAATAGTCTTTTCAGAGTAGCTCATGGTCCTGCCATGGAAGCACCCTGGCTCATTTTAGGTTGTAACCAGTAGTTATTCCCAAGAGAGAAAAAACCCAGTAATGTCTTCTATGGCTTGCTGTGGCCCAGGTACACAGTGCTGTTAGGAACAAGTAATGGAGTCATTAATGGGGCAGCCTGTGGATCTATTACAGTAATTTTTATACTAAATGCAGCACAGGCTTTTCCTGTACAGGATGTCATAAAAACAGCAAGAGATTTAATCAGTATGTTAATATCTTCAGAGTATCTTCCTGAAATTATCCTTCGCTTGTTTATCATTTCTGGGTCTACCTTCAGCAGTTGATGTCTTCATTATTGGTACTGATTTGTGTAATCTAACAAATAAGACAATGTATAGGAGAAAGTACATATAATTTTTAACATTAGATGCTCTGGAGAAACTAACTTACCTAAGGAGATTGTAGCTGATCAACTTCCATAGTACAGCTGTTGTAACGAGAGAGGTGACTGCTCTTGCTGCTTGTAGCTGCCCTTCTTATGTACAGGACCAGTACTGCTGACTTGCTAGCAAGGCGGTCTGGGAGCATACACTATTGTATTTTAGGCAAAATTGTCCAGATGAGCTCACTCCATTGGTTAAATTGTTTATGCCAACCCACCCCATTTGTGTGGCATAAAGAGAGGTTTTTACCAAGAATGCGTCAAGTCTTGCTACTTCCAAAAGTGATGGGACCTACCAGCAAGCAGCATTTTGGCTGGTGGATCGAAGCCTTTTTGTGGGGAATCCTTGCTGGGGAGAAGTAATTTCTTGTCTCTCTTGCCTGTTTCTCACATTTGCAGCAATTAATGCCGTAATTCTCCTGCGTGGCAGCTGGCCTCATTTGACTCTGTTCTGGTTTGTAGGTTTCCAATGTGGTCCACTGCCACATGCAGTAATTTTTGTTGTTTCAGATCTGTAATTACAGGGATATTTGACTTCTGCCTAGTCTGTACTGAACGAAAGACAGCTGATGCTGCCTGATTTCAGACAGGTCGCTAGATCAAAGATATGCTGGCAGCTGCCAGCACCTTCTACATTAGTAGTAAGTATCCAGTGATATATGAACTTCACTTGTCGTGGACTGGCTTCCAAATTGCTCATTTGTAGTGTGTTGTAAGTGAACTAACGATGCTCATATCATCCGTAGTGGCCAATCAGAGAGTACGGTATCGCAGGCAGACTGCCCTACCCTGCGCTGTGTGACTGTCACCGGGAGCTGGTTAAGCAGTACCCAGTGCTGCTGCTGAATGTTGGTTCCTGAATGCTGAGCAGGCACACGAATGATTATGTCAGAAAACACAAGAGATTTAGCAGAAAGGTAAGCAGCGTTTCCATTTGGCTTAGAGGCAGTCCTGATCCTGCTGTTGAAAGCAGGAAGGAATCTGCAGCCCACTGAAGCATGACTAATCAGTTTGCTAAAATGCTTCGTGCTCTCTAGTTCAAAGTATTTCTTCCTTATTGTTAACAGCAACAAATGGCGATTTGTAGCATTTATGTAAGGTGTGTATTGCATTCAGGCCTTAAACTCCTTGCTTGGGATCTACATCAAATGTCAGTTTTCCTTGGAGCATCAGGGAAGTGTGCAACTTGTATTTTTGCTGTCCCTGGGGGTGGCACTGTGTTAATAATTATTATTGCAGAGAAGATGCCAAATAATTATTACATTTTATGTGTGCTTTGAACTTCATTGGTGTTTTTTTTTTACTTTGGCATCTTTCTGTTTCAAAGGAAAGTTTTGAAAATGTTTATTTGTATTGAATGGGATAATTCTCCTGCATGACAAGAAACAAACAAACAGAAACCCCAGGTAAAATGTTACTAGTCTAAATATTTCAAAACGGATGAGAATGTTTTATGTAGTGTTAAATATGCTGTTTGGTTCAGGGACACAGAATTGAAAAGGGCAGGTAAGAATTGTAGTATGTGCAAACAATAATTGGCACAGTTTTAATTATTACAGTGGGTAAGACTCAGAATAGTAAGGCAGCCGTGATACTGTGTTTGTGTGAGACGGATGCCAAGACGTGATTAATCAGTGGTTGCAGAGCACTTGGAGAGTCCCTTGGGTGCAGAAGGGTTTGCAATGTATCTGAAGTCCGATGACAGCAGCCACTATGAGCAGTGTCATATAATGTTTCTCTCAAATTTGTAAGCCTGTTTTTCATATACGTAATTGTACTCTTTTTTTTTTCTTTGCAGTCATTATTCTTAAAACCAAACCCAAGCGACTGCTGCTGTCAGTGGTTATTACTGATGCTGGCTGGCTGTTCTGTGCTCCCCTGTCTTTTCCTTAAGATACCAGGACTTTTTTTTTTCCTGTTTTTCCTTTCAGCAGGCTATGTACGTGTTGTGCTGGTTTTTTAGGAAGTAACATAGTTTCTCAGTCATAAGGCAGATCACATCAGCCACAGCTGCTCAAAGTCAGGAACATGAGGATTTATTTGTATTTTGCTGGGGAGTCTTTTTGTACAGACTTGTGTGCAACGTATTAGTGCAATATAGCTCTTTGATCATGGGATGCAGATGTTTCAGCTGTCCTAACACTGGCCAGGTTACCTTAACTTTGTTAGTGCAAGGCCTTACTGTTTCTTCTGTAGATTTTTTTTTTGTCCAGCGGTTATGGTTGTGGTGAACTTGGGGGTAATGTACTCAGCTGCTCTGTATTATCCTGATTGCTGTAACCCAGAGACCAGCTGAGAACCCTTGTGACAGGTCAGGCTGATATCTGAGTGCTGTCAAGGAGAGAAGTACAGCCAGAGTAAGCCACTGAGATAATCTGCTGACTTGGAGATGCAGCAGCAGTTTTTTGTCTGAGTGGAGTAGCACTTCTTAGGGATGGTGATGTTCCCAGGAGCAGGCGCAATGTGACATTTTAACCCACCTGCCAGTCTGTAGTGGTCACGTTGCCGCACTCCCACATGGTAAGTTCTGCACGTCCAAGCTCTTATTTACAGCACGTGCCGTTTATCTTATTTTCAGAAAGTACAAAACTTGAATTGCTTTCCACATATTGCAGAGTAAGAGCATAGTTCAAAAAAACCCCACAAATATGGTGGAAGACTTTCATTTTTTGCAAACCCTAGAAATGGAATAGCAGGTTATATGTGAGAATAAGGCTGGAATTGAAGATGAGGAGTTCACGCATAGCAGAAGGAGAACATGCGCTGAGTTTATTCTCTCTTCTTCTGGCAGGTCACCTACATCAGACCTCAACACGGCCTTGCATGAGTGTATGGCAGCTCTGGATTTATTTCTTAACAACAAGTTCTCGGATGCTTTAGCTTCTTTACAAGCAAAGTAAGTTGATTACTGTTACTAGTTTTCCTCTGTTTTTCTTTACTTGACCATCTCTCAGGAGCATTGACTAGGCAGCTAGTTTTCTGTCAACAGTTGATAAGATTGCAGAGTTTTGTTTCAGAAGGGGGTGGTAAGTTAATATGTTAAGTTCTGGGGACAGGATAAGTGCTTTACACTTGGGTGAATAAACAGCAAGATTGATCAAATGTAACTGCAGAAAGTGCTGAACTGTTGTCCAAAGAAGGAGCTCCTCAGCTGTAGTACAGTGTTTGCTCCTAGAAGACTCAAAACCATCTTCTGTCACTTCCCCCCCGCCCCTTTCCCATGTTTGTCTGCGTACTGTGAGAATTTGAGAATTTATAGTTTTGTGTCTAAATGAGCAACTGACCATGAATTGCCAAATTTGGGACATGTTAATTTAGATTTTAAAAGATTTTTTCTTTTTTTAAATATTGCTTATGTTGCAATTGAACGTTGTGGTCATGCACTGTTTCCTAAATACATTGCAGCCCAGCTGCAAGCAGTGTGGGCATAAAATAGCTTCTGAGTAGTGTTTTGTCTTTGCAGTGTCTGTGATTTTTCATACCCTGTCCTGAAGTTACCTGGGCTTGGCTTGTTGAAGTCTGTGGTTAATTCACTTTTTTGTCCCCCAATGTGTTCCATTTATTTTTGAGCCATCAGCAAATTAGATTATGCCTTCTTTCAGGCCACTGGAACATGAAACAAGTGAAAATTGTAGGTGGTAATGTGTTTGATCAGGGATAACTGCGTTGCTGAGGTATCAGCCTCATTCTTTGATGCCAGAATCTGTAGCTTAACCATGTTAAGTACACTCTGTGAAAGACATAAATGATAAATTGTAGACTCAGATGTATTAACAACACTGGTTTTATTCACAGCAGTGTTGTGTTTATATATCATCAGAAGATACAATAAAATGGTAAGAAGAGTAACTGTGTTTTCATTAAATACTGGCAGTAAAGCCCTTGTGCCCATCTGGAAATGATTACTCAGTGCTAAACATAAAATAGGGAGATATTTTATTGAAGGGGGTTCCCAAAACACTGCAAGAGCTAGTGAGGCTGTGGGGTTCTTTTTCTGTAAAGGCATTTCTGTCTGTTGGGTATGGTTTTCGTTCAACTGTTGTTGGGCCTTGCAGAACATATTTCATGAGCTGATACTCTGTTTTTTTATGTGACTGTATTCAACACTGCAAAACAGTTTTGAAACTGATTTTTCATCTTAGCCTGTTACTATGAGGAGGCTCTTATTCCTGTTGTCCTTTGGCAGTGAGGGAGACACACATTTAGGATCTTTGCAAGTGTAATGCAGAAACAGGATGCTAAATTTCCCCACAGATGATATCCATTATGGACACACTCCATCTCTTTAAGGAATAAAAGCTGTAGAGTGGGCACATGTGGCAATACTGAGTATTTTCTTTAGGAGTCATCAGTTCCTCACTGTTGCCTTTTAGCGTGCCAAGATTTGAAATTGGTTTTCACAGTCCATAAACACACTGTCTTTGTTTAAAGAAATATTTTTCAGTTTTTACGTACTTGTAAAGGATTTCATATCATAGATTTTGCAGCTTTACCACATACTTTGTAGGACATACTCTGCTCTGTATTGTGCTCTTGCAGAGTCACTAGATTACTCACGTTTGGCTTCTACAATAAGTGTGTTTTCGACTAATTTGTCCCATGTGTAAATGAGAGGAGATTTGGCAATTTATGAGAGTTAAAATCAGAAGATATCTCCTAGCAGCTTAAAAATAAGTATCTGAGGATGGTGTCTAGACTTGTGTTGAGGTAAAACTCTTTTTTCCTGTTAGAAAAACAAATTCATCATAAAGAAGAGATCTCTTTTCATAAAAACATAATCTGGCATTTTTGCTTCACATTACCTAACTTTTCTTGTTTCCTCAGCTACCTTTTAGGTCTTTGAGTCAGTTTTCTTTATTACCATTAACAATCATTGTCAAATAGTGGTCTCCAATTATGGTTTCTGCAGTAAGTTTAATTAAATTGTTCTTTTGCCTGGAGTATTCGCAGTAAGTCTAAGAACTCTTTAAAAATTCCTTAAATTCAGTCAGCAAACACAGCAGTGATTTTCAATACATAACCTGTTAACTGTGACAATGAGTGACACGGAAACATCCTCGCTCAGGTGCTTGTTTTCAGGCAAGAATAAAAGCCCTCTCCATCAGCCCTCAAGAAAGGGCAGTGCTGCCAGATAATAATGACTGCACCATAGCTGGAGAACAGGCATGTGGCACAACTCCATGAGTCCTGAAGATATGACTTATAATCCTCTTATTCGGCCATGTGATACCAGCTCCTGGTATAAATCATTAATCGGAATATTAGTTGTATTTGTGTTACAATGGCTTGTTAACTGCAACAATGTCCTGGGAAAAGTGCTGTTGAGGAATCAAAAGAAGAAAGAAAAATAAAAAAAGCTATCAAGTTTCATTCTGTATCCACCCATACAAAATGCAGGCCTTAAAGCTTCTGGCAATGAACAAGGATGTAACTGGCAACTTTAATTGTACATTAGCATAGATAATGATTACATTGGTTGCATTCTTCCCGCCGACCTGCCCCTGAAAAAAACCAAGAGTAAATATAAGTGTTGATAAATACCAGCTGAGTAATGATAAACAATAATTGTTATCTCCTTTAATATATTAGAAGCAGAATAGATGAGACAGTTGACTAGGGCAGGAGTGATTTGGTCTCAGAAGCAAATTACTGGAGAGGGACATCCCTCTTCACCATGTGTGTGAAAAGTATCGATTTCCTTTAGTGCAGTGAATTTAATATTGACCTGCTTTGATTTTGAGAGCAGATTTTGAAAGAGGACTATCTTAGTGCCTTTCCTGTGCTTTGAATTTGAACTTCTGGAAGGGTTTTGTTTTAGTGAATATGAGATGAAGCGTGCTTCTGTACGCCCACTGAGGCTGATGAGTAATCAGACAAACAGGAACGCTTCATCAGGCTGGCATTATTATAGGGTGTTTATTTTTTGTCTACTTTGCATTATTTACTGAAAGAATTGCGATGCAGGAGGCCATATCTGAGCTGATTTTGACTCTACTGGATTTTAAAGTTCTCCATTATCTGTCTGTCCTCCTTACTCGTGCTGGAGATGAGATGTCTGCGTAGTCAGGGGCTCATAGTGCTTACGGCAGTAGGTGACTTCCCAAAATGGCTTTTATGACAGGTTGGTTTAGAGGTTGGTTAGAACCGCTTGTTAGGTGACCTGTGGACGTGACGAGGGCAACTAGGAGTTAAGGACAGCCACAAAACATGGACTTCAGTGGAGCCGAAAGGTTACACACCTCCTTTGACCTGCTGGCAGCAACCAGATGCCATTAGCCCCGTTTGAGGCAAGGGCAGCTGCTGGCACACCACTTTGTGCTTGAGAGAAAAAGGAAATGAAGGGGCTCGTTTTGAGAAACAGACACCTAAAGTCCACGTATTGAGAGTAGGCTTGCTGTAGGAGGAGATCCTGTTGGAAGGATATCCTTGTTTGACAGCAAATATGTTTTAATATTCCCTGCCATATAGAATGATCTGATTTATTCTAGAAGTGTGAACAATTGAAATAGCAGTTGTTGCTCTTTAGTGATACTTGTCTAAGTCTTGCTGTTTGTCAGGAGTTGATTGGCAAGGTCTACAGAGAGTTTCTGTGGCAGGAATTCATCTGAGCTTTCCCTTCACTGTATTTCCCAAGTCGTCCTTATTGGACCCCTAGGCCTGAAGATACTTTGATTCATTTGCAAAGCATTATAACACACATGGGTACTGGCTGGATGCTGTAAACATGCAATGTGTAAACTCTTCTGCCAGAGGAAAGGTGCTGGTGATGGCTGCAGGTAGGAGATAGTTGTTTTCCTTGCACTAATGCCAAAGTTTTTTAGCTTTCTGTGAAAGAAGCACCATCTGAAATCCCACAGAAGAATATTTAAGGTGAAGAAATTGGAGTGGAAGGTTGGCAGAAAGGAAGAGGAGGAAAAAAGCTGTAATATTTGGTGTAGACTGGAATGCTTCCAGTGGGAAGATCTGTTTGAAGAGAACTCTACTTTGTCTGTGGTTATAGTGTTGTGTTACTTATCTCTTTGAGTCTGTCCTGAGTAATTGTCCCAAAATAAAAGAACAATCAGGTGTTGTAATATTCATTACATACTCCATGAAAAAGACTTCTGATTCTGTGGTCCCTGAATGGCTAGCCAATGGTTAATTCCCATGCTTCATTATGTATGTTAAATACCTACCCTTGGCTCAGAATTGGAGCATCTTAGCACAGTTAGTTATTGCAACTTGTTGACGTGATTTCCCGTACAAGTCTCAATGTATTAGCATTTCTTGACTATTTTGCATATCCTTTGTATTATATTTGTAGCTTATTTAGCTCAAGACTGATCAGACTGGTGAGTTTCTGGAATTGGGTTTGGGTTTGTTTTTGAGAAGTAATAATATCAAACAAATTCCAGTAATCAAATCAGCTGTGCTTTGCATTTTATATTTTCTTGCAGAACTGAAGGTAGCATGTATCATGCACTGACTTATGCCACCATCTTGGAAATGCAAGCTATGATGACCTTTGATCCTCAGGACATACTGAATGCAGGAAACACAATGAAGGAAGCTCAAGCCATCTGTCAAAGGTAAGCATGGAGCAATTCAGTCAATAAATAGTCCCTTCATGGGAAAGTTTTGAAAGACATGCAGGTTAAAAAAGGAGATGTAATTTCATAGAAATCATAGGAAAACTGATTTGTTTTACCTGGGCTCCAGTTTGCAATTTAAATTGTTAATCATAGTTAAAATAGCTGGTTTTTCTTCTTGAAAACTTCAGCTTGCTACAGTATCAGATTTTTCTTGTTGATTAGATTCGTTTGTTTGGGGGTTTTGTTTGTTTGTTTGTGGTCCTATCTGTCGCCCTGGTTCTGCAGTGTCTGGAAGTTACTTACCATTTAGACACTGTAGAATCTCCCCATTTGGTGATGGCTGTACTGTAGCTAGCTGTCTTTGAGTCAGCTGTGCTCCCGCTCCTGTACACACACACACAAAATAAATCCAGAAACCCCCTTATCCCTTTCCTTCATCAAGATTTCTGCATGTGAAGGGTAAAAAACAGATCCCAGGAGGACCATGTTGACTTAAGTTCTGAATAGCTGAAGTTTGTATGTGTGGTAAGATGACAGGGTTGATGAGCCCTGGAGACACATTAGTGACTGCGTGCATGGCCAGCCGAAAGATACCATTCTCTGTTGATGCTTCGTGTTCAGAATGACTAAACAGACTTTTCTGCAGATTTAGGAAGAAATCTACAGTGGCTGACTCTATCAGCAACCTCATGCGTAGACAAAGCCTTGAACACTTTACTGAAGGTAACGTTATCTCTAACATGCATAATATTTTCGTCTTTTTTTGCTGCAGTTTGAAATGTGTAGAGTTGTTCACCCAACCTGCTTTTGCAGATTGTGAGTTCACTGACGAAATCACTGATTTCACATTTCCAAAATTGCTGGATCAGTGTTTTGGCAATTGCTTTGTCACCACGTCCAAAATTACCAACTTTTTTTGTTGATTGGTGAAGCAGCATTTCCAAAAATTGCTGGGGGAAAAAAAAATACCTAGAAAGAAGTAGAAAAGTGCCTACAAAGGTTCTAGGTCTAGAAAGTCCTGGAAATCACCAGAGAAGTTCCTGCAAAGTTTCTGTAACTGTGCGTCATTACTGTTTGTAGTTACTTCAGTAGTCCAGAACTGAAACAGTAGAGCAAATTTGGAAAAGATTTTTCTTGGTTTGAAGCTCTGTGATCTTATTGCTATGTTAATGGGCTAAGTGTTTTTTGGTTACCTCTTGTCTGTTTGATTTGTTTTCTTCCCTGCTCCATGTGATACCAGAGGAAATCCATGCAGAAATTTGCTATGCTGAATGTTTACTTCAGAGAGCAGCACTCACATTCCTACAGGTATGGATTCCTGCATTTCCCCTGGGGAAAAAAAGTGCATACCATACAGGTTTATTTTCTTAAAATTTATGAATTGTTAAAGACTCTTGTTTGACCTAATGGTGTAAAACACTTTCATCTGGATTAAATCTGGATTTTGTCTGGGTTATCTGCTGATGAGATAGTAGAATGTTTTGTTATCACTCGTGATTATCTAAAACTGCTTATCTCAATACACATAGCACTGAGTCCTCTGTGACGCCCTTTCTCCAGTCCCTTTGGGTGTGTGAAATGTAACTGCAGTAAGCACCAATTTTCAAATAGTGTGTGTTGGGATATCAGATTTTAAAAAGTGGGGGGGATGGTGGGGAAGAGGTGGTCACTGAAGCTGTGCTTTGCTGGGATGCCAGCAACACTTGTTGCAGTCAGGCTGGTGTTTGCTTTCCCAGGACTGCTTTCTCACTCTGTTCTTGAGCAGCTATTGTGGTCTGCGTATCTATTAGGCTCCACACATGCTTTCTGCTAAATAGTGCTGCCTGCCTTTAAAAGAAGGGGAGCTTGCTCTCTCCTTTGAATTTTATCTGTCTGTGCTAATGAAGCTTGGTTTGTTTGATGGTTCCACATTAGCAATGCTTACCTGGGCTGCAGCTTGCAATTTAAATTGTTAATCACAGTTAAAATAACTGATTTTTCTTCTTGATTTGGCTGCATTTGCTGTAGGACAGTGAGCCTCTTCATCTTTGCAGAGGGAATAATAAAAGTCGCATTCGCAAAGGGCTTTTGCTTCTTGGCTCAAAGATACTGATGAAAAATGAAAAGCAGGTGGTGATTTTATAGTGTTTGGGAGTTGCCCAATGGGCTCTGATGTATGTTGCTTATGGTAGGTTATGAACTGTGCAACCTGTGAGAAACGCGCTCACAAAATGCAAATTTAGAGACAGATAAATTCCATGAAGCAAAGGTTTATTAGCAGCATGGTGGGTGCATTCAAAAAGTGGGATGCTTGAAAAGCACACCTGCTAATTGGTTGAGGTTTATTTATAGTAATTCATTATCATAGCCACACATTTTTACAAAGTTATTTACATATTCCAGTTTTCCGGGGAAATCTTTCACCTCAGTTTCCGCCTGCTGTTCCATGCACACTCAAATCCTGGGGTGGTTGTTGAGGGTCGCAGGGATGAAGGCTCATTGTCTTCATTGCTGTAAACTTTCACCTTTGTTGTCTCTGTGTAACCAGTCCAGATTTAAGCCAGCTTCTTGCAGCTGTGTCAGCCATGTGTTACCATGCCAGTATGGATCTCATAGATGCGTGAATATTCAGACCAGAAAGAGCCGTATCCTGCATAACTTCACTTACCCTGCTTCCTTTTTAGGGTGTGAAACTATATTCTGTAGACTCTTGAGGATGGGCAGTTATCTGTATCTGGTGCTGAGCCAGGAAATGTTCAGATCCTCACTGTGCTGAAGGACAAATGAGAGAAAGCTATTTTTTGAAACAGCCACAAATGCATGTACTTTAGGTGCCGTTCATTTGCTTAGTGCAAATTCAGATGGTCCAAAGGGGGCTACACTGATCACAGAAGGCATCAAAATACAGTGTATATGTCTGAACACAGTAACGTTATTTACATATAGAAAGGAAATCCTAAATCCATGTATTATCTCAGAGACATATTGTCTATGTCACTATGGTTATGTTCAAGGCATGTGTTTATCTCAAGAAAACAAAAGCTCTTTATAATGCTTATAAATACTGTTAATGTGTTTCCTTTCCAACAGGATGAGAGTATGGTTAGCTTTATAAAAGGAGGCATCAAAGTCCGAAACAGTTACCAAACATACAGGTAAGTCAGCGTGATGATGTGATTAAGTGGCCTCTTTCTTAAATTCAACTAAATGTTATAGGTGGTGTTCACCTGAGTGAGGTGACACATTGGCCTCTTTTGAACTGCTATGTAGTTAAAGGTAATTGGATTACTCTCTTACTGAATTGTAATTAATCATTTTATTTACTGACAGTGTAACAGAGTCTTGTGCATTTTCAGGGAGCTGGACAGTCTCATACAGTCTCCACATTACGTCAAAGGGGAGAACCATCTTCATTTTGAGGGAGGTGTAAAACTTGGAGTTGGAGCATTTAATTTGGTATGTACTGAGAGCTTTTCTCTTGAGCTGAAGTCTTGCAACCTCCTGAAAACGATCTGAACTGAAACACTGGAGAAGTTTCACTGACATCAGTGTTACTGATCATGCAGTTAAAGTGCATCTGCTGACACTTGCAGGATCCCAGCCTCTGGTCTAAGAACGTCTGATAGCAATACACTTCAGAAATAAAGAGACTGCTACCTGCAACGTAGACAATACTGCTCTGCCTGTGCAGACCCGCTTGCGCATCCTCTCAGGGAAATTATCAACTGAGAAGTTACCTAATTTCTGAAGTATCCAAGAAGTACTGGAGTTACTGAGCGTGTGCTGTGTAAACTTATTTCTATGCATGCAATCCTGGAACCACAGCCTCTCTGTATTAGACAGATATTTCTGTTTAAATTGTATGTAAAATGTAGCAGATGTATACATTTACCCAGAAAAGTGTCAGACATATAAAGATGTTCTTAGTAATTTTAGCGATTATTTCTTGTGTTTGGAAAAGTTGTTGGAGGCAGTTGTAGGTAGCTGAGAGGCAGAAAATCTATTACTGCATAACTGTTGCATTTCTTTCTGTAGGCATTGTCCATGTTTCCCGCACGGATTCTGAGATTACTGGAGTTTGTTGGATTTTCTGGAAACAAGGTAAATGTGAACTACTGGTACTGGTACATTCCTGTCACTCTTAAATTAAAGAATGAAGACGGAGTTTTCTCTCTTCTTCCTCACATTAGCCGTAACCTTCCAAAACACTGATGAGTATCACATGCGCACTGTTGGCACTGATGCTTTCATGCAGTTCAGTCTTCCTATATATTTTTTTTCTGAACGATTACACTTCAGAGATTGTTGTAGCATTGTTCAGTGATGATACAGTTAGGAAACATGATAAAGACAATGGCTAATACAATGATGTTGACATATTTAATTTTTTTAGTTACTGGTCCTTTGATGTATGCTTGTGCTTTGAAATCCATAGCCCAAAGTGTATTCTTAGCCTTTAAGGTATTCACTTACTTGATAGCTACTGTCATTGTGGTATCTGAATGTCCCTGACAGGTTCCTGTGTGACATCCAGTTGGGAATTTCTGTTTAAAAGCAAGGAGCTTTTGGCGGAGCGTGGACTAGAACTCAGAATGACTAGGAGCTGTTTCACAAGCAATAGACAACAATCTATATAGTTCTACCTGTCAGTTATGAAGACGAGCGTCTAAAGCAAAAGTATTCTCCTAGAAATGTAAGGGCAATTCATGTACCAGCAGATCTGATTACTGCAGATTAAAATTGTCCCTCTGATTGATTTCTGTTGTTTCCTTTTGGCCCTTGGATTTCTTGTACGGCTGTGAGTGGGCTGATATTTGTGTTGATGAGTCAGCTACTGTTTCAGTTTTTTAATAACTCACTGGAGCATGACCTAGATTACCATAAATATAAGTAAAAACCTGCTGTCTGCACACCATAAAAAGGAGTATTTTAAAAATGTTGATCAAAGTTCATTGATGTTCATTTATTTTAATATCCTAAAAAATGTCTTCCTGCATTTAACATGAGTCAGATGCCTAAAGCCAAAAGCAAAATTGCAGTTGCATTTGCAGTCCTTCCCAGTGGTGGTTTTCCAGAGCTAGCAACAGGAAGCTGTCTCCTGCAGTACAGACAAGGTAAAAGAAACAGTGACAAGAGGAGAGGGAAATTTTGGGTTTCCTGTGCTGTGCCCCATTTAGAAGAAAGGAGTTTTGAATACATCTGTGTTTGATCTTGCAGTCTTTTCCATTAAATGCTCGTGGTGAACATCGGATCGTGCAGAAGACAGAAGAGCCATGGTTAATGCCTTGAGCTGTTTGCAGTTTACCTGAGACAGCCACAGTGCACTGGAGCACAGGTTGCTTTTGGTGCAGGTCATGCGTTTATGAAAACTGGATATAAAATTGCATTGCGGTATCTTCCACAATACCAGTCTGCCTTGAAGCCAGCAGATTTGCCCCTAGGGACTCTTCTTGTCTCTCAGACACGTTGTGTCTGATAGTAAATGAGGACATGCCCAAAGCTCCGTTACTTCCTAAGCCATTTGTGGGCACCGTGGACAATATGATCAACTTAACAGCAGTCTGGACTCTCAAAATAGAAGATACGATAAGATCAAGAAAATATAAAAGTAGCCTGAGGCCACGTTTGTTCCCTTTGAGTCCAAGATGTGCCAGTTGTGCTCTTGTCACTGTTGAAGCTCCTTTCCGCTGTATCATTAATCAAAATATGGGCCTATTTGTGTTTAATGGCATAGGTCCTGTGTTTTGCCCAATTTTGTGAGAGTTTTTTTGTGGGCACACCATCAGGTGCACTGTGCTGGGGAGACGTGCCTTCCTCACGCACTGGATGGTAGGTGGAGTGTGAGTCCTGTCTGGACTGTTGTGTTTGATGAGAACTAGCTTGTGATGTGAGATCAGAACAGTCCTTGCATTATCTCCCATGTAAGCATTGAACCATTCTTACTGACTCCACTGCCAGGTCCCAGGCTAATATTTTACTCTTGTTCTTATTTTATAGATTATTGCAAATACTCTGCTGCTAAACTGTAGAAAAGTTTGACATGAGCCCACAGTATGTTAAGTGCAGTTTGTCAGGGAGTCAGATGACAGCATGATTTCAGAAGGCAGGAAAACTTACAGATAGAACCAGTCTCTTTCAAATTACACTTTTTTTATGTGGGAGGACGTTTCCCCCAAAGTAGCTAAGCTGAAGAATAATTTCAATCTGTCTGTTTGTAATAAATTGAATTCCAGTTTCCCATTAAGCATCTTTTTATATTACATATTGGTCTCTTTGCAAATTTTAAATGAAGGTTAAATCTAAAATTATTTCATGGGATACATTCAGATGCCCTGTCTAACGGTTTAATTAGTTCTTTGTAAAAGCTGTTAGTGGTATCCATCCTCATTGCTAAGCCTGCAATAATGTGATCAGGTCATGGGACATGAACGATGACCTTGCTTTGCTTTCATTCTGAAGATCCCTAATTAAAATAGAGTGATTTAAAAATACCATTCAGGAGCTTTTGCTTCAGGAAAGTAGATGGGTTTAAGTTGGTGGCAGCTGAAATGTACACGAACCAGTCTCAGCGTTGTCTGATGATGGTTTTGAACGGTGTCCTTGTTGGTCCTGCATTCACTGAGGGAATCCCCACTGCTCCTGTGGGGAGTCCTGAGTGACAGAGCATTGGACGCCTTGGGACAAGGACCAAATCAGTGAGATACTGATGTAGTATAATGTAGTGACAGTCTTGGAAATTAAGAGGTTGTGGGATGTTACAAGCAAAGGTGAGGGTTTTCATATCAGATCACTTTTGTCTCTAAGAAGTGTCATTGCTCCCTGCTCTGCATTATGCCGTGTGCCCTTCAGAGTAACTTACATTTTGCGTGGAAACAAAACCTAAATGTGTTAATGTCATTTAAGTATTTTGGAGAAATTATGAACACTTATTGCCTTGACATCTTTTTTTATGTTGTGGCATTATGTCCTGTAATAGGCTTTGTTTGGAATTTCCCTCCTGGTGTTCAGGGATTGCTCGTATCACCTGTGGCATAGGTGTGTGTCGCGGTAGGGACGGACAGAGCGACAAGACAACAAGTGTTGGCGCAGCACAAAAAGCCTTTATTGTTTTTCTTCCTCATCTATTTATACTCTCTTTCCCCAGATGTGTCATCTTCTCATTGGTTCAAAGTTACTGTGTTTCTTTTTTATTGGATAATATTTTCACAGTTCATCACAACTCACCACTTCCGCCAAAGGAACACGTACGCCTCAGTTTGCTATCAGCACTTTCCTCAAATCCCAGTCTGCTGTCAGCACTTTCCTCAAACTTGTTTACCTTGTGGCTCTTCTTGTTCCTGTTTACTCTCTCAAGGGTAGACTGGCATCTTCTCAAGGTTAGAGTCACCCTGTCTAGGGGCCTCAGTCCAGCTGAGGTTCCCCACAGGTGTGGGAGGTATCTATGGGTTAATTATGGTTAGAAGGTGTGTCCTGACAATTAAAGATAAAATACTCACTTAGTGACTGGCACCAGTGCATGTCATTTGTTTGCAGTTGTAGCTGCTTGTGATTTAGTTCTCGATTCCTCAGTTTGATCCCCAGTGAGGATGACATGGGAGTATTGACCAACTCATGACACCTCGAGTAATAAAATTTGTTTCCGTATCATTCTTCGTGCTATTCACAAATGTGATCAGCATTCATTTTATATATATTTTTTATTATATGGAAGATATCATACACTTTAAGGCCTACTATCAATGTAGTGAAGGCTTAGTGAAATAGCCAGGCTGAAGATTTTTCACTTCAAAAAAAATTTACTTTGGAAATCTACTTTGGATTTGTTTTCTGCCGAGATTCATCCCACAGAATGTTTTGTCTTACTTTCACTTCACAGTGACATGGTGCTGCTTTTTTAAACATCCAAATATTTGTGGTTTTCATCTGGGCAGTTTATAGAAGCTGAATATATAATATTTTATTACTTATCTGCATCAATCTAACTTTTGCTCTCAGCAGAATATCAAGTTGGCTTGATTTTGCCAAGTGCTTGATTTCCACTAAGTCATTGATTTTCGGTAATGATTTTACTATATTTTAATTTCTTCTGAAGTCACATGAAAGGCAGTATTTTCACTATTTTGTCCAGGCTAGATGTCATACTAATTGACCTGCAAATACGTGTGTTAATGGTTCCTTTTCCTATAACAGTAGTTAATGTAATAAAATTAGATTTTTAAAAAAAACACGAAATAGCTGTATTTATGTGAAAGCACTTTACCACAGTAGTTAAGTGAAGAAATATATGTATGATGAGAATTACAGAGGCTGCAGGGTTTGCACGGTAATTGGTAAAGGTGACGTACATAACACTTCTCTGTTGACAAGGACACGCACAAGATGAAAGTCTGTGTCGATGCCATGCTCCGAGTGCTCACTCTGGTACCTGCCACAGTGGCTCCCATAGACTTCCCTCAGGGTCCCTATTTATAGTGTAGCTGGTTTGAAGAGACGTCTTTATAGCCTCATGCATGCTATTCCAGTAACTTTCCATTGCAGTATTCGTATGACTTTTAAACAGTGCAGTATTAGGATTAGTATGACTTTTAAAAGTATGACTTTTAAACAGGATTTTCCCCAGCACACAGTGGACGTTACTGTGTGTATTTACTGGTAGGCAGCTCTCGTGTTTAATACATTTACGTATTTATATTCTTGCTGTTGATATCGTGGAGCCAGTCCTAGAATGGTCTGTTAAATGTTGTTGCCTCAGGAGCTTGAATCCTTGAAGTTGCTCATCCATCATGCTCTCAGCTAGTGGAAATATAGCATTATACTTGGTTGCATTAGATCTTCCCAAAGGGAACAGAAATAATCTTTTCATCATATTTTTCCACTCGTGGTACTGGATCAACGTATTTGCAAAGCTGCTTTTGTTCCCAGCATACTTCAAAACCATCCTTTTGGCCTGTCAACTTTTTTCAGATTTTTTTTTTCTGGGTATCTTTTACTTGCTTATGCAGTGAATAACAGCAAACGTGGTTACGCCGTGCAATGGCGATACATGCTATTTGCCTTGCATTTCAAAATTCTTTTGTTTTTTGTTTCTGGAATGCTGTTTAGCAGCACTGTTTAGCACAACGTAGTGATAAGTTGTCTCTCATGTTGTGAGACATGTTACCCGTGTAATACATCCCAAGTTGCTGCTCTGTCGTCACGTGTTTTCCAGGCTAAGCAGTAACTCTGTGAAAGACTGTTAGATAAATTCCTATGTGTATTTTTAGCTTTGATTGCTATGTAAACAGTGCATTTTTGAAATACAGTGTGTGAGCAGCCTGTAGGTGACGCTGCAGAAGTTTACAAACGAAAACACAGCTTTGATTCTTTTCCAATGCTTTGTCCTCCTCACCTCTGTTTGCACAGGAGCATGGTCTGCTGCAGCTTCAAGAAGGAGCATCATCATACAGCTTTAGGTCGATGCTGTGTACCATGCTGTTGCTTTGCTATCATACTTTCATGACCTTTGTGTTAGGTAAGATTGTTTATAATAACTCTTGGATTTGGTTAGTTCTTGTGGGACGCAGAGGGGGAAAAGATGATTCCATCACCTACTTGTTGGTGAATTGTTTGTTCATGATCAGATTAAATATAACTCATTTGTGGGTAATTTTGCAATAGTGATCATAACTGAAGAGAGTGTCTTAATCTTCAAGATGGAAAATAGTTTAACACTTAAAAAGGGAGATGATGGGGACAGCAAAGGAAGTTGTGAGAACTAAAGCTGTTTTCAGTAGTTAGGTGCATTCTTGGGAGGTTGAAATAATATCTGCAAGTGATGACTTACTGAATAGTATGTTCATGTTAATATGTCATCCCTGACTTTTTTGGGAGGTGATAGCTTCCCACTAAGACATACTTCCCTGTTATTTTCTGCTAAAGCTTTATACAATATGTGTTTGTCTATATAGAAGTGAGTTTTCAAGTCAGCAAGCATAGTGTTGTTCAGGTCTCCCTGCTTGCTGGCTTAGTGAAACACCAGCCTGTATTTATGCCTTAACTATCAATGAGAGGAATTTGCAGATTGGCCAGATGAAGATGCCTAATCGATACCTTGCGTTCCTGTTCTTTTTTCTTTTCTCACTATTTTTATCACTTGCATTTTTATGCATTCTAGGGACAGGAAAAGGAAATGTTGAGGAGGCAGAAAGACTACTTAATCCTTATTTGGCTCGCTACCCAAAGGTAAAATGGATCGTAATTTAGTTTGGTATGATCCTTTAATGTTTTCTTGACAAATAACAAAGATCTAGACTGTATAGTCAGCTTGAAAACTGTTATAGAATTCTTGTATTTTTATTATTATTTATTACAGGGAGCCATATTCCTGTTTTTTGCAGGCAGGATAGAAATACTAAAGGGCAATATTGATGCGGTAAGTAATCCTTTTGCTCGTGGAAGAGTAAGTTTCAAAGGCTTTAGAAAAACTCCTCCAGGAACAGTGTTTCCATTTTGGCTAATGCTTCCTGTGGCTTTGGCCTTATATGTAATTTATAGTTTAAGAATTACAAATAGGGATTTTGAAAACTTTATTGGCTGGCTTGTTTGACCATCTCGTTTTGCTGCCCTTCTTAATTTCTGCTGATAATCTAGGCTGCCAGTATTAAAGTCACAGTTTTCTCATTTTCTTCCCTATCCTGAAGCAAGTTGTGCCTTTAATAACATCCAGTGGTAGTCCTTTGCCTTCAGTCTGAGTGGAGAATCGTACAAGACTTGAAATAATTAGGGAGGTGAAGAATGCGTGTCCAAAATACTCTGCGACAGAGTATCAGCTGGTGTGTGGTGCGGTAGCTCCCTTGAAATCTTTGAAGCTGCAGCAATAAATGTCAACTGTGCATCTGTCCTCTGACTTTAGTTTCCCAGTTTCCCTGGACAAGCATTCATTTTGCCTATGCTTAGGTCATACTATAACTTCCAGGAATGGGGAGCTCTGTGGCAGGGCTAAACTTCCTAGCGCCAGGATGACTGTGGAGCCAGTTGTCTCTTGTGTGAAGCCAGCAGATGTGATTTTGGGGAATACTGGGCTGTTGATAATTTGGAAGTTGCAGGAGCCGTGCCAGCAGATCATGGAGCCCCAGTGTCTGTTACAGCACTGGTGTACGTGTGTTTACACTTGATTAAGATAGTGTTTGGAAATCTCTGTGTTTAGGCAGTTAATAGGTATGAAGAATGCTGCGAGGCTCAGCAATACTGGAAGCAGTTTCATCACATGTGTTACTGGGAGCTCATGTGGTGCTTCACCTACAGGCGCCAGTGGAAAATGGCTTTCTTCTATGCAGACCTGCTAAGCAAAGAAAATACGTGGTCAAAGGTAAGTTAGGAGGAACAGGAGGGTGGAAGGCCTTGTAGTGTCTATTAAGTTCCAGTCAGACTGAGTTGATTTTTTTTGTAGCTTTGAAGGTGGAGATTGTAAAACAAAACCTGGTCTGCTGTGGTTCTTATGGAACAATGTGAATTGCAGACATTCAAACCTGAACAGGTTGTGGGCATGTTGATGGGGTCGTAATCACGACGAGAAAAACTTATCTACGCAGTTGCAGATAAGCAGGCACTTCTTTATTGCAGCACTGGGATGACACAGAGGGTAGCTCCTCTAATTGTGCTCCGATGCCCCTACATTTTCACAGCCTATTTATACGTTTTTAACAAAGCAAAATCATACGAGCATGCATAAGATGATCACCTTTTACTCTGCCCCTCACCTTGGTTGGTTCCCCGCTATCACCCCACATAAGACATTGGATTACCCCTATATGATTTTTGACACACTGAGGGGGAAAAAAAAAAGGTTACGGCCTATTCTTATAGTGGTCTGACCACAGCTACTATCCTTCATGCTGTTCTTTAATTCTTCTCTCGAGCGTGTTAAGTGCCTTCTCTAAGTACTTATACTAATATATATTGCAGTCTTTTTCTTAACTTTGCAGTTTAAACAAATACCTATTATAACTACTTAATCATCAGCTCACTTTAACTACCTTGATCAGTCAAAGTGTTCTTTTAACTCTACTGCTGAAACAAATACCTACTTTAATCGGCCAGAATTCTCTCGTGACTGTAACAGGCAAACAGAAATCTTTTGGGCCTGACTTGTAGATGAGGAACAGCTTGTTAAAGATGTTCTGCTACGTATTGACTGGTTGTGTCATCAACACATTGCAATTACAGAATCTCAGAATTAGAATCACAGAATATCAGGAGTTGGAAGGGACCTTTGAAGGTTATCCAGTCCAACCCCTGCCAGAGCAGGATCACCCAGACCAGGTCACACAGGAACACGGCCAGGCGGGTTTTGAATGTCTGCAGAGAGGGAGACTCCACCACCTCTCTGGGCAGCCTGGGCCATGCTCTTGCACCCTCACAGTGAAAAAGTTTTTCCTCATCTTCAGCTTGAACCTCCTGTGCTCCAGCTTGGGACCGTTGCCCCTTGTCCTGGCATTGGCTGTCACTAAGAAGAGCCTGGCTCCTTCCTCCTGACACTGCCCTTTCCCAATGGATCCCCATGAATGAGGGCACCCCTCAGTCTCCTCTGCTCCAAGCTCAAGAGCCCCAGCTCCCTCAGCCACTCACAAGGGAGATGCTCCACTCCCTCCATCATCTTTGTGGCTCTGCTGGACTCTTTCAAGCAGTTCCTGTCCTTCTTGACCTGAGGGCCCAGCACTGGACACAATATTCCAGATGCAGTCTCACCAGGGCAGAGCAGAGGGGCAGGAGAACCTCTCTGCCCTACAACCACACCCCCTCTCATCCACCCCAGGATGGCGTTGCCCTTCTTGGCCGCAGGGGCACATTGCTGGCTCATTAATGGTGCAAGTTGCCATTTCTTTCATTACATTATGGGTATGAGCCCTTTTGGTGATGAGTGAGGCTGGCCATGACGGCGCCTCCAGGATAATAAATATAATTAGAAGAGGCACCTTGCGCTCTGTGTCTGAAAGGGAGAAGCTCGTCCATCCAGAACCCTGGTAGCTTTCTTCCCTCTGTCTTTCCCCAAGCCCCAGGGAAATCTGTTAGAAGGGATGATGTCTGGCCAGGGTGTGTGTGTGGTTGATTGGGGATTTATTGGTTTGTTTCTTCTTAATGTGATCAGACTATGTGTGTGGGGATGGTACCTCTGTCTGTGTCGGAGAAGTGGAACCAAAACCAACGTTAAGGCCCAAGCAGCCAGGTGAGAGCAACTCTCTCGGTGCTCCCACTTGGGTGAAATTACGTGAGCTAAATGAAAGGTGGTCACATACATGCACTGTTAGATTCCAGTGTAAATAAATAATCACAGCTTAAAATATTCCAGAAAACTCCTGAAACTTATGATTACCGCAGACTTCTTGACGCAGTACTTACCAATCACCAACTGGTATTGTCTGCTATTGTAAAAGTAATAACATAGTCTGCTGCTTTGCTTTCCTTGGTTGCTGAATGTAGGATTGGTCAGGAACCCCTGTGAAATCAGTACAGTTCATAATCTGAAATAATGAAACCTTTCAAAAACTGTTTCGTGTTCTCTAGAATGTAATATTTGAGATATTCGACCAAGTTGTGATGAGATATGCAGAATATCTAGTAGTATTTCTTTTCTCTGAGCATGATCTTTCATAAGTTTCCTAGCATGCATTTCTGAGAGTGATAAAAATTCACTTTACACAGACATGACATTTGTTCTTGGAATGTGGACATAAAACATAAGCTGATTCAAAGTAAACAAAGACACACAATAAAAAAAATTTCTATACTCCACTTCCTACAATTCTTATCTCCTGCTTAAAATTCTGTAATATTAGGTCTGTTTGTGAGCAAAAGCAGCAAGTCCTTCCTTTTTGTTGCTCTTTTGTGCTTTATATCGGTAATGGTGATGCTGTAAATACATTTTTCTGTACAGATATTATTGATTGCATTTGCAGGCTACTTATATTTACATGAAAGCTGCTTATCTCAGTATGTTTGGACCAGATGACTGCAGTCCTTTTGGAGACAGCGAAGTTGAATTATTTAGGTAAAATCTGCTAACTCCCAGTTACAACAGTTTCCTGTCTTTTCACGTTGCGGTGTTGCAGGAAGAGTCTCAAAATTATTAATTGTGCAGTTTGGAAAATCTGCACAAATAGTATTGGATTGGTAAGAAATTGCAGAATGAAATATTCCCTTAGACTAAAGTGGAGCCTGAGCTCAGACAGCAGATTTCTACTGTCCTGGAAATATTTCAGAGGCAGGATATTAGGTCTGCCAGCCATACAGTGGCTGCTGCCGTTGCATGGAATATTCACACTCTTTGCCAGTCGTTTCCTTTATTCGAAATGGCATGGAAGATGAAATCCTTCAAGGGATTATGCTGCAAGATGTGTGCCTCCTTAGTGGAGACATCAGTACAACTTGATTCTTGGGTGTTGAGTCTGAGAGGAATATGGAATAGTTAAATAAGCAAGTGAATATATGCATTATTAATACATTGAGTTAACCTGATTGTAATATTTAAGCTTAAAAATGCCTAAACCTTGCTGGCCTGAAGAAAATGGATTACTTTGTTCTGTTGGGTTTTTTTTCTGTAAAATCTAAATAATACTTTTTAATGTGCTTATAATATATTGATACTTTTCAGGTTTTCCATATCTTATGTAATTATTACAAAGAGATTTCACTGGATTTGGGATCCATTACAAAGTGAAGCAGTTCAGTCTTTCGGAGGACGGGAGGAACACTGACAAAAGCTGGCTTGCCTCTTTCTTAGTCTGTGAAGAGGGATGGGCCCTTTATAAATTAGGTGCATCATCTAATTTGTTCTTTGGGTGGAGAAGAGTCCCTCTTCCTCCTGCTTGATAAAAGAGAAAGCCTAGAGATAAATGTGCCCTGCATAAAGACGGCTTTTGTGAATATGTATTGCTCGGCTTCCTCAGAGGTAGCAATAACTCAGTGTGTAACAGCTTTTTAAAGTTCTCTTTGGTTTGATTTTTTTGTAAGCTTGAATATTTTTTCCCAGAGGTTCACAGAGAAAAAAAAAATCCTTACATTTTCCTTTAATTTTTCAGGATTGTTCCCAGTCTGAAACTGAAAATTGCAGGGAAATCGCTCCCCACAGAGAAGTTTGCAATTCGGAAAGCTCGACGTTACCTTTCTTCAAACCCCATTCCTTTGCCTGTGCCACCTTTGGTAAGTCAGAAATACAGCTTCCCCCTTACTACCATTTTTGTCAATTCATGGAAATAAAGAGGAGATAATTAGAATAGTATCTGTCCGTGTTTCTAAGGTAAAACCTCTGCAGGAGACTGGAATGTTCCCAAAGCAAAGCCAAATGAATGCGAGGAATGCTGTAAAACTGGGGCATGCACCAGCCACAGGAAGCTAAGCCAGTTGTTTGCAACACGTAAATGTATTGCATGTGTAACTCATTATTCCAGCCATAGACTAGCATGCTCCTGACAGCTTGCTTTTGAATCACCTTTGAGGAACTTTGCCCTCGGTCTCTTCTGTCTTGTGTCATGTACTGAGGCTACTAAAAGGAGACTAAGGTACAAGTTGGGGGAAAATCACAGAAACAATGCAAAAATTGGGGATTGCATTTAAGCATCTGCTTTATGTGCCCCTGAATGTTTGCAATTTGGTGCACCCCCGAGCAACTCATGGGTGCTGGGATAAAGCAGCCTGATCCTTTAGCCACTCCAGAAAACCATTACATACTGTTGGTTTTTTATTTTATTTTTAATTTCTTTTTCCTGTAACGCTGGCCAGTTCCCCGTGGCCAGCTGAGAACGGCTACATAAGGCACCCATTGTCTCGCTCATGGTGTACTTCAAAATCTTTCTGCAAAGAACGCATAAAACAACATAAAAGGATTTTAATTCCGCAGGTTTGCCACGTGCAGTGGTGTTAACGTTTGCAGTGCTTTGAGCTGTTGTGTTTGAGAAACTGATGGACAAATAGTAAATACTCTTCAAGAAAATGCTGAATAAGAGCAGCCTCTTGGAGACACCACTGAGTAGTAACTTCTCAGCCCACCAGCCGGGTAATGTGAAACAGCGCTTCTTGAAGAAATGCAGTTGTTAGAGCATAGTGTGGATATTCACTAGGGGCCGCTTTCCACTAAGTCATAAGGCTTAGAGAAATAAGAGTCATAAGATGAGAGAAATAATTAGGTTACTTTGATTTGCCTTTCAGGTTTCAGAGACTGTAGAGAGTAAGAAGTGTACACACCTGGGGTCTGGCTGGGCTGTTCTAGTGGGATTTTAGCAGAACAGGTTCCTGTGCTACGGGCTCTCCTTGAAGTGGCCAGGCACTGCGTCCTTTGTTTCTGCTGCAGTTGCATTTCTGAGGCAGCAGATGCCGCAGCCCAACAGTTAAAAGCACTCGGAGGATGTGGAATTGGGTGCAGAATCTCATCTCTAGGATTTTTGTTTTCACTCTGAAGGGACTTGCTGGGAGAACTGAATCCTCAAACAAGTCTTAGCTCAGAGATTTAGCCTGGAATAAATATAGTCTGAGTAATTCTGTGTCAAAACCATGTTAAATCTGCACTGGATACGGTAAGTTCAGCATGGGTTTTCCAGTCAGTAGAGACCAGATAGTGAAAGCAGCAGTGACTGGGGTTAACACACTGCTTCATCTATTCTAGCCTGACAGCTTTTTGTACTGTACTTCCAGAACTCAGTTATTCTATACAAAAATTTTATTGAAAAGCTTTAAATTGTCAAATACAAACTAGGCTGTATAAATAAGTAGAAAAAGTAACTTGTCATGGGTACCACTCCGAAGTCTATATATAATCTTTCCATCTTTAACTTTGTGATTGCTAGTGGCAGTGGACACATTTGCTCTGGTGATATATTCGTAAGAGAGAACCCCAATAACAAATAAGAATTAAACCAATAGCTTTTAATAAAATTTACTGTAAGAACAATTGAATGGAAAAGAAGTTACTTTCTGTCTGAACATCAAACAAACCTGAGGAATTAAGGGGTTTACAGTTTGGCTCCAAAATTCTGTTGTTTTGCTTGAAGCTTGACCTAAAGGTTAAAGGTTTTGGTTTTCTTTTTGTTTTGTTGTCCTGAGATTTTGTATTTTCTCTGTGGAAGCAATGCATTGCAGTTAGTTATAGTTACTACTGCCCTATCTAGGACAGAACTGAAAAACAACAGGAGACCCTACTCAAGGGACAGTTAGCCATGGGCCATGAATGTTTCAAGTCTGCCCGTTTTGTTGGTACTTACCTTCATCTCTAAGTGAGATTGGGTTTGCAACTGTTGAAGCAGTCCTTGCATTGTGTGCAGTAAATGACTCTTTAGTTGTCTTCCAGGGCTAATTTATTCTGAAAACCAATGTAACAAGTTTTCAGTTGCAGTGAAAATACATAAAACTGACTTTTTATTTAAGGAATCTGTAATTTTTTCATCGTATAGAAGTAAACTAAAGTATTTGATAACCCCATTTATCCAGTACTCTAATGATGCTGTCATTTCTCCCTGACCCTAGGAAATGATGTATATCTGGAATGGTTTTGCTGTAATCGGAAAATGTCCCAACTTAACAGAAGGCATGTTAAAAACTTTAATTGAAGCAGAAGCAGCATTGGCAAGAAGTTCAGGTAATAGTGATATGGTTTAAGCAGGTATTTTACAGTGCAATAGTTTAAGATATTATCTGTGAATAAAGAGAAACTCTCATTGGTAAAGTAAATCTTATCATAGGAGAAACATAGATAATGAAACCATAAACTGTTTATGCAGATGGGAATAATTTTCCTTTTTAATATAGCAATAACTTAAAATAGTAGCAAGTGATTTTTACATCCACAGATGTGTATTACAAATAGTTTATGACATGTATTAAAGGACTGTTTATTTTGCTAGATCAAAATCAGCATATGCATCAACTTGATTTCTTGGATCGTGAAGCTTTGTTATTCTCAGATACTGTGTTTCAGTTTTGAAGGACAAATAAAAGGAGACAAGTCAGTCTTCTGTTTAAAAAGTGCTGTCAGTTTAGAATGTCAACAATGTCAGCAGATGCTGTAGAAAGCTGGGACACCAGGGATGCGCTTCCTTTGCGCTATGAGTGAGCATAAGATAAGGGACAGTACTGAACTGGAACGGGCACTGCTGCCACATCTCCTGCCCGTCTGTTCATTCGCCATCCATGAGAAAGTTCGACTGATGTTGTTTCTTCCCAGTCTTTCCCAGCTCCTATGGGAGTGCAACCAGTCTGCACAACTTTCCTCACAAAGTTTTCCCTTCCTACATAATCTTCTTATTGTTATATACTGCCTTCCTGCTGCAG
>NW_010179222.1:32113-33467 GCF_000695765.1 Mesitornis unicolor
CAAGCCTCTGTTGACAAAGAAACATGGGCTAAATCACTGCATTGCAGTCATTTCTAGGTCCTTGGTACATTGTGTTACACAAGATTTGAACGAGTTGCCTGAAAGGCTAGCTGAAGCTCTCTCATTTTTCATTAATTGTGAAAGAGAACCAGAAAACATTTCCAGTGAAGGTGACATCTTAGAAGGCGGCTTTTGGCCCTTTCGCTTTCTTTGTCACCCGTTTTGTTATGTTATTTTGAATAAGTGAATAATTTCTCTATTACCTTTTTTTGGTAGATGGTAAATTGTGGATAAGGCCGGCTTTTTGCAGGGATTTGTAGAAGCTGATTCATGTTAATAGAACAGTATGAGGACATGTAATCGAAAAGTGGGATATATTTTAAACATGCCAACAATTCAAAGTATTACCAAATAGTTCCAAACAGTGACTTGCTGTTCCCAGGTGTTGTGCTTTTCTTCAGCTCTTCTGACAGTGTTTGAAGCTAAACTATTGTATTTATTTTCTCTGTCTCGCTGTTAGATGCGTAATGCAAGAATCTAACACCATAGATAGGTGAATCTGAGAACGTGCTCATAGCAGCATTACACCGTATCAGATGTAAAAGAAAGACTGGTAGTGGAAGGAATGACTAGAAACACGAGTCTGATAAGCACAGTTGTGTCTAGGATAGGTCCCTAAATGTTTGCTTATACAATCCAGGGCAGTTTTTAGGATATGTAATACATAGAGAAAATACATGTGTGTGGTCATGTTCATGTGACGGGTATCCAGAAGAGACAACTGATCTGCTTTGGTTTTGTTATTCTCATGAAATAGCATACGAAATACCTCTTCTGAGGTCCTGAGTTCTCTCACTGCACATCATGTCACTCGTAAATTTTCTGGTGGAGAAAGGTTGTTAGTAATGTCTTTGAACTATGACACCAGTGAGGCTGGTAAGACTCTGGGCATTCATAGAAGTGTAAAGGCAAAAAAGGTGAAAGGAAGATATGGTAAGAAGATGAGGGAATGTGACATGCAGGTAGTAAAGACTGGCATATTTTTGTTTAGCCAAACAAAATGGAGAATTGATAAAACGCTTGCCTATGAAAAAAAAAGGTGAAAGGAAGGTATGGTAAGAAGATGAGGGAATGTGAATGGAGAATTGATAAAACGCTTGCCTATGAATAGATCATATGATCTCTAAGTCAAGGAAGGAGAAGAGCTATACACATTACAGGGCAAAAAGACATAAGGATAAGAGATTCAAAACTGGACCTCAATATTTGCAAAGTGGATACTTTAAATAAATTTTTAGCTGTCAGAACAAGAAGATTGTGGAGTAGCCTTTTAGTGAAAGTAGGGAGGGAAAGA
>NW_010179222.1:33485-74155 GCF_000695765.1 Mesitornis unicolor
GTTGATATATGAAAAGGCTGATGGGTGATTGTCTCTGCATTAAATGAACTAAATTGACCAGTTAGTTCCCACTGTCCTGTGTTTGAGTAAATGGATTGTCCTCACATTTACTTTGTCTTGCAGCTACAGAATTGCTAGCAGATGACCAGTGCGTGATAAAACTGTTAAAGGGCTTGTGCCTCAAGCATTTGGGCAAGATATCAGAAGCAGAGGACCATTTTAATTACATCTATTTAAAGTAAGTTTTCATACCCGGCATATAGGCAAGCTCTTGAATTTCTGTGTAACTATTCATTTCAAATAAGAGGAGATACAACCATCATATGAATAGAAGAGAGAGGACTGCAGTTCCTTCAGTATTTATTTCAGTTGTTTTGATATTAAGGAACTGCCATTTTAACTGCTGATGGTGTTAGCCATTTGTGGAAGAACAATTCAAAATCCGCTCTTTTTACTGAGATGCTCTCCTCTTTGGGAACTATAGGTAAGTAAATTTTTTGAGATACTGCTTCCCTTTTTTTGCCCCCTTCCTCTTATCAGTCATGAAGAGGCTGTACCCCAAATGCAGTCTGCAGAGACAGGGGCAGTATGATTATACTTGGAACTTGTGTACATCATGCAATGAATGGCATCTCTTTCTGCCAGTTCACATGGATAGAGCTTATAATATTGTCATCTTTTCTAATACTTGCCTGATAAGAAAGGCCATGTTTTGTAATCCTGAGCAGTAACATACTGGGTAGGATGGTTACGTAAAATATGCATTTAGTAACCTGGAAGATAGCTTTGGATTGAGGACATGACACGTTGTAATAGAGATTGATTGCTCTTTCTGATCTTAGCTAATCTATTTATTTGTGTTTGGAGCTGTTAAATAAGGGAAGAAATATATCATTTTAAGATCTTGAGGCTATTTCTTTTCCAATGCAGTGAAAAGAAGATAAAATATGACCATTATCTAATTCCAAATGCCTTGCTGGAGCTGGCGCTACTGTATCTAGACCAGGATAGAAGAGAAGAAGCAATAAAACTACTGGAAAGAGCAAAGTAAGCAAATGAAAAGCCTGTGCTGGTGTCTGATGTGTCAGTATGGTATTTTACCGATTCGCAGGACGCAGAAACGTTTCATTAATATAATGCAAAGTTGTTCTTTAGTTCTTTCAGCGGAAGCACACGTGCCTTAGCTTTGGTTTGGACCCTTCTAGTGGTAGACATCATCTGATTGTTCAGTCTGTGATTTACCCATCCATTCTGATAAGAGGAAAAAAAAATTAAAAATGTTAATGTCTAAAGCTTCCATAAGAAATATGTGTAACAAAATGGAATAATCTTTGTAGTTTATTTTCTTATTCATAAAAGATGCATTGCATTAAACCAGAGCTCTGTGTTATGGCTAAAATAGCATTACTCAAATTGATGGCTAGCAGTGCTGTTTTCTTTCCTTGATTTACAATTAAGATAATGCATCAGGTTGCATTTAGGACCTTTGTATTGTTTCATCTGCATCTGAAAGGCAACTGAAACACCTGTTTTTAGTATTTGGTGTGATTGATTTTTCTAGCAAAGTAGGTTTATCAGGAATAGTTGGTCTTGATCATGTATGTTCTTTATTATAAAATTAACAGAATAAGTTGTTTTTTCCTCTGTCTGAGCCTTTACTTTTCTCCTGAGCCAAATTTTCTCACAGGGGGAGAGAATCTGAACCAAACAACCCTTGCTCTCCTCGGGCATCCTGCAGCAGGGCAGTTCATCTCTGCCTGCATCCTGAGCGACTCCAGATGTCTGCATTTCTCTAAGTGCAGTCACGCCAGTCACTGCCGCAGGTGTTAGCAGCTACAAAAGTGGTGTCTGGCCCTGTTTCAGAGAGGTCAGATACAGTTCTTGTGTTGAGCTTTTGTCCAAGTCAGTCCACTGTGCAAGACAGAGTGGTGAATCAGCCTACCAGAGACTATGCCAAAGGCCTGTCAACACTAAAGTTAAAATACTGAAATTCTTAATCTCCTGTGCTTGTGAGCCTTGTTCTCTGTGGACTCGCTGGAAGACATTCAGAAGAGCAAACATTAGCAAAACTTAATGGAGTTTCAGTTGGTTTTACATTCCTCAAAGCACACCTCTCCTCCTGTCCCCCTTTCCTTTGCTCAAACCTCTCTTAAGAAGAGATCTAGAAATTAATGATTTGGGGCTTCTTGTTCCATCGGGTACTTCTGCCGTTCGCTGCTCAGCCATTCGCCTTTCCCCTGGTGGCTCTGTGTGGCTCAGGTTGCAGGCTCCCTTGAGAAGTGGTGTTTGGCTTAAAGACGAGCACCAGCAGGCAGCAGCTCTTAAAAATTAGTTGTTATCCAGTGTGTGAAAAGCTCAGGACTTGCTATGTTAAAAGAACTCATGAAAACTGTAATGATATGCAAAAAAAACTTCACCACAAAGCCCCCCATTGCTTTGGTCTTTACATTTCTACTTGCAGCCTTTACACTGCATGAAGATGCTCAGGGTTCTGAGCTTTCAGCTCAAAATGCTGGATGTCTTTGCAGCCGGTAGAGGGAGAACGAGGTGTCCGTGGTGGGTTTCGGGAGCACAGCATTGTGTTTGCAGTTGGCAGGATGCAGAGGAGCTGGGCTTGTGCACGATGCTCCATTTGCTTGACCTAAATCCACACGCTGCTGCTGGCTCGAGTGTTTCAGCTTTGGGAGAAAGAGTGGAACGAGATGATAAAACAGTTTTGGCTTGGTCATGCATGGAAATATTTCTGTTTGTATTACCATTAGCTACAAGCAAGAATATCTGCTTACTGATGAGAAATACAGGATCTGCATGACAAAATGAAAGAAAAAACTCCCAGGAGTTTCAGACCAGCATACAACACAACCCAGTCACCTCCTTGTCTCGTTCAGCCTCTTGGGCGTTGCATACATAAAAGTTTAAGCTGGGGTAGGATGGGTGTGGGTTTGCTTGTCTCACAGAGAGACTGCCATAGTGACAGATACCATGCTTCCGCGGTTGACTTGAACTACGCGTTTTGAACTGAAATGCTTTTACGGTATGCAGACTGCTTCATACCTAATGTCATGTTTCTGTAAAGATGACAAATACCTTCTGAAAGAAAATTAGCATGGTCTAATCCTCTTTGGTATCTGGATTCTGTATCCATCCTGCAAAAGCTAACATGTTAATTCCTATTAAGTAGAATCTGCACTTTCTATGTGGTCCTAGAGGCAAAATTTCTTTTTTTACAGAAGCTTTTCCATGAAAATACAGATTTTTTTATTGTTTAAACTGTTTCTGTAACTCTTGAGAGCATGGCATAGCTCCTGGAGACGACAGGCAGATGACACTGCCCAGTCAGCCGCCTGAGGTTTGTGCCAGTCCTTCCCCGGACTGGCGAACTGCTCCTGGGAAGCTGATCCCGAGCCTCGTGTGTACCCGCTTTGTGGTGTTTATGTAGAATGTTTTTTATATATATATATATTTACATCTATTCATCAGAGCGGATCTGCTTTTGTTTTAGACAAAACTACAAGAATTACTCCATGGAAACAAGAACACATTTCAGAATTCAAGCTGCCCTGGACCAGGCCAAATCCGCCCCAGAAAATGGAATGGAGTCAGGAGCCTCAGCATTGTTGTAACTTCTTTTTCTTTGATGCCCTGTTTGTTGCAAACTTGGTGCAGAAAATTACAGACACTTTAGAATTATGTTTCCTTCTCTTTCAAGTGAGTGAGGAACCAAATAATTTAAAATTTTAAAGGTGATGCATAAAACATTAATCTAGTGTAATAACATGGCAAAAAACCTCTCAAACCAACCATAAGCCTGAGAAATACTGTTTTTCCAACAGTGGCTTTTTGAATACTTACATCTGTGCAATTCATTTTTCAATCGTGTGCCTTTTTTCCTTGCGTTCATGACATTAACTAAGCGAGCTCCACCATAAAGGGGAACGATTGAAACAAAACCAAAAACCAAACAACAAACAACATGGTTTGAAGTTTGTGTCACATTTAAAGCACAAATCCTTAAGAAACAGCACTGTTGCTCTGGCTGCAGAGCAATAGAGAGTTACTGACAGTCAATTCATTCTTAAAGCAGCTAAGGTTGTTAGGTTTGCTTAATTTTGTCTGCGTTTAAAGAGGTCGTGTGGCCACGTTTCCTGTGTTAAAAAGTAGGGGTTGGAGCAGGCTCTTGGCACAGTGCTCTGCTTTTCGCCAAGGAGAGCCCTTTATCGTTCTGTTCTTTATTGATCTTTTGGGGGAATTTCTGTGTAAGGGGCTTAGAGCAAAGAGCGAGCTCTGCTTTCCAGTGCTGTCTGCCATAGAATTGTTGCTTTTCTGCAAAACTGGTGATGTCAGACATAGCACATATTTGACCTGCATTTACCGTTCTCCAGGCTAGCTCCAGGGTTGTATGCCTGTGGTTTTTTGGGGCACACTTCTACCTCCCTTTTGAAAGAGCTTCTTCCCCGTTGACCCATTGGACGTCTGACAGCCCTTTTTCTCCAATGGAGATGCTTGTCAGGAAGATTCGTATCTCTGTACCTCACAGTGAATATTCTTTCTAAAGTGATTGTTCCCAGCAGAAGAGAAAATTGACAGTTCATAGCTCTTTTACCTCCTCTGAGGAAATGCCGTTGTTTTATAATTGCAAATTAATGTTCAAGGAGACAGAACCACCTGTTCCTCAACACGGAGAGCTTGCATTGTCTCAAAAATAGACACCCTTTATAATAAAGTCTTCCCAAGTTAAAATCCTAAACGAAGAATACATTTTTTAAAGTGGCACTCTCAGATTAATTCAGTTGAGATAAATTTCTCAGTTCAGATAAAATTCAGTATAAACAGTTATGCTGTTTACATATTGTATATCAAAACTTAAGTGTACAAATTCAGTTATTTGTATAGAATAAAAAAAGTTTCTTGTTCTATTTTGTGCATATAACGCCTCTTCTTCCAGTTGTGTCCTTTTTCAGATATTTTGGCAGTCTTAGCAACTTTTAGGCAAGCAATGCCCTGAAAATTAACATGAATTGTACTTTGCAGAAAGTGAACAATCCTTGTGACTGTAGATTCATCTTCCAAGGCCACTGAAACACTCTCTGAAATTTCACCCACAGCCGAGTTTCACCTGCTCTTAGATGCCTTGCACAAAGGACACTGTGCAATATGCAGTCAACTTCCCTCAGTCTTTGCAGTCATCTTGGGGTTGTTCTTCCATCGTGTCTCCAGGATGGTAAATGGCTTCATCAGTCTGGAGTCCCAAGTACCGTGGGTTAGGGAAAGCACTACTGCTGTGAGTTCTCAGACAGCTTCAATGTTCACCTACCAGAAAATAGCAGCTGCTCTAATGGAATCGCAAATCAAGGGTTTTCAGCATAGCTTAAGGTTCAGGAACATAAGTACTGCTTCAGATGGACACAGTCAACTCCTCATTGGCAGGAGCAGCGCTTCCTTCTGCTTTCAAATACGCGCCGTCTGACCAGCGCTAGAGAAACACACTCACTGTACGAGGCTTCAGCCAGCAGCTACTGTCGGCTCTTCTCAGTCCTCAGCAAAGCCAGAGAAGGTAACCAAAGGCAAACCAGTAACTCAGAGAGCAGAAAAGAGTTTTCTGCACTTGGTGGGACCTTTATCATAGACCTTACAAACTGTGTTTTTTATATATATATATATATATGGTAAGTGGTTTCCTGCCAGTAGCTGAGGAGAGGTAGAAATTAATACTCAGTTTCCTGGGTGTCTGCAGCGATTGCCATGGTGTGCCCCATGTGAATATTTGTATGCCATCTGAAAGTGGTGGCCGGGAAGGGAAAAGCAGTAAAGAGAACACCACTTCTGTTGTTGGATTTGATCTGTGGAATCCAACTAAACTGAAGGGAGGATATGGGCTGAAAAGCCAGCAGCTTCTACTGAGGTGTAACTTCATCAACACCCAGCTCCTACAGATAATACAAGATGAGATAGGCTGTTGGATGACGAACGGTGGGCTGAAGCTGAACCTGTTCACAGGTTTTCTCGATGATCAGAAGAGATTTTGATGAAGTCACAAACATCATACAACTGCTGTTATTTGGAAACACCCATTTATGATGGCTCAACTAAACCAGGAGCATAGGAACACGCTTTGATTTGTTACTGATACACAGTTCTGTTATGATCTACTGTTAATGCGTTCTGCGGTGGTTGGTTTAAAGGCTCCTGTTCTGACAGCGTCCTCGCCTCAGGTTGTTTACACTGCAGTGATGCAGCATTTAAAACTTTGCTTAGGAAACTTCACCTTTTATAAAATACAGCAGCATAGAACAGGATCATATAAAATATTTCCTCCCATTTTACACTGGTTTTGGCATTAAATCCTATATTAAGTTGAGTGCCTGAGTGTTTTTAGCTGATCTATGGCCTGGGTCCAAGACTACTGGAAGATCATGGGATGATGGCTTTGACAGCTTGTGTACCTCAGCCCAACAGAAGCACCACATAATGCTCCTCGGTGTGAAACAAGGCTTTCCTAGAGGTCAGTCTGAGTGCAAAAGGCACTCCCAAGAGCTTACATACAACACCCTGCACCTCCAGTTCCACCTGCAAGATGCATTTCTTCACCTTCTCAAGCATAAAAACTACAGCAGCAAAGCAAATGTGTATGAAATGACCAAAACAATGCGTTCCGCACAGTTCCTCTCTGGGAGGAAGAGGAGAAGATAAGAGGTGAGTCATGTTGTTTGCTGCTGCACAGGAAAATGGGTAATGGTTGGCAACGTCTCTGATGAGCGAGATCAGAAAACCTCAACAGACTAGAAGTGAACTTGCTGCTTCTCTCATTATATTCTGCAGATACCTTTTTGTGATCGATTACATGCAACGTGTCTATTGGCAAGTATTGTCACTGAATGATTTATCATAAGATATGTTGTAAAGATGCTGTCTAGGTTTGCTTCAGGTGTTTGAGAAGATACAAGTACTACCCTTTAAAAACATGTCCAGTAAATCCCTGTCGCTGGGATTTATGAACAGCAACAGAGCTAATAAATACAAATTCTGCATGGTGTTTGCTCCAAATCCAACAGAGTTTCTGTAGGACTGGGCTGTGTTCCATTATTTTCTGGGCTTTTTAAATCTCTGGACCTACTTGGTTTCATTGCTGGCTAAACATAGGCAAAATGTTTATTCAGAATTACGTATTGCATTGAATTCTACTTGCTTTATCTCTCCTTGCCTGTTCTACAGAAAATACAAAACACAGCAGTCACAACCCCCCACACGCTCCCTTTATGGGCTGCTTCGCTTAAAAAAAAGAGAAAAATAAAAGTACGTTTTCCTGGTGTTAGTCAAGTGCTGTAACAACAGTGTGGGCTCTGTGGCTGAGAAGCAACGTAGCAGTGCGGTGAGAAAGAGGAGATAAGTAAAAGCTGTGATATCCTGGCCGGTTTTCACCTCTTGCTGCTCCTGTTGTGCCACGGGGGGTGGAGGCAAGGGACGACTTCTTGGCGCTGGAGCTGTGTGGGACGCTGGTCTGCAGAGCTGGAGCCACAGGGGCAAGCGTGGTGGTGACCGTGTCATGGGTGCAGTTTTAGGGTGAGCTGGTGTTAATGTGTGAAGTGGAGCTGTTCCTGACATTTTGGTGAAGGTGGTGGTGTGAGAGGCCTGAGGACTGCCCCTGCTCCTACCCGAAAATGCAGAGTAAGAACTTGATCTCCAAGGGTTTGCAGAGCAGTGAATCGCTCCAGGGAGGCGAAGCAGTGTTTAACTCAGCAGATACAGTATATGGATCATGTTCAGGGTCCTCTTCATCTGGGCACAGTACCCGGCACCGCTGTCATCGCTACCAAGGTTACGCAGCCTCTGTGGGCAGCTGCAGAGTTTTTTTAGAAGCAGCAGCGGAGCCAGTTGCAGTTTGGGAATTTGTTTTGGTTGTCGTTCTTGCGGCTCATGGAGACCTGGGTCTGGGGTCAGGTTTCTGTTCTGTGGTGCTGGGCTCATCACTGATGAAAATAATTCCAAAAACTGGAGGACTCTGATGCACAGTGCCTTTGATACGTGTCTAGTTGAAGTGTGTGAGCTGTCCCCTCCCACACGTGTATATACAGATACAAACAAAAAAAAAGTCAGTTTATGTATATGCAGACCCACCAGAAGCAGGCTCTGCAGGCAGAGCTTTTTGATGTTATCAGAACTGTTTGAACTGTTAGATTCAACACAAAAAACCCGAAGTGAAATACAGGAAGGAGAAGCTTTTGACACCTTTTCAGATGATGGCTGAGGAGAATGCAGGGAGGTGAAGGGCCCTTACCAATAGGTTGTGTGGGATCATAAAGGAAAAGGAGTGTGAATGTATGGCCTTTTACAGGGAGAAACCCCAGAACAAATGAGCAATCCAGCGAGAGCCCTCACCAAAGCAGATTTAGGCAGGAGCGCTGAAGGGCAGCAGGTAATTTTTACTCTGGAATAGCAGAGCTCTGCCTCAGTGGGACGGCCCCATCCTGCTCAGGAAAAGGTTTTGGAGTGATTCCTTTTTTTCCCCTTGAATTTCTGCCTTGTCTGCCTCCCTCAATCTGCTTCCCCAGTGTGAATTCTTGATTAGACAGGCAGCTACCATGAATGTGGCACAAGGATAGGAAAAGATACTAAAAAAGGTGGAAGTTTGTCTGACTTTGTGCAGCGAGAACCCTGGCAAAAGTGCCTCGAGAGCGAGAGCAGGGCCTGCTGTGGCCAGGAGATGCCTGGTGGCAGCTGGGGCATGGAGCGTGTGCAGGAGATTGAGCGCTCGCTGCTGTTGAAATGCCTTTTTTAAAACAGACAGATATTTTGTAGGGTTTGGTGCTGCAGTGAATAGCTTTATGAAGTTATTTCTAGCCATTTTCCAACTGGGAGGACACAGGTTTGGGGGCTTTTTGTTTGTGGCTCGGTTGGTCCCCTCTTGGTAAGGCCAAACCTCTGTGCTGACAGGAACATGGACTGGCATTTTCACAGTTACTATTTTCATTAAATAGATTCCTCTCTGCAGCTTCTACTTAGCCAAGTGTCTGTGCAGAGTGGATAGTCTAATAAATTAGTTGCTAGCATGCAAATACAGCTGGTTCTTCTGCTTAAATCAAAAAGATGCTTTTGCAGAGTATCTGGACTGTTCTTTTTATCAGAAGGCATTAACTTGGCATTTCATACCAGGAATTCCAAAGCCCCTAACGCTTATCCCAGAACAGGTTTAAATGCAAGATAATCTGCAAGGGATGGTTAGCATAAATTATATTTTTCACAGTTAAATGCAATATAAAAGGAAAAGTTAATCCTTGAAGGTAATTTTTATTCTAGGTATTAAGAGTGTTCTTCTGAACTGATTTTTATTAATGTTTTTTTATAGGTTATCAACTCGTATGTTTTTAATAAAAATGTGGTATCTGTCATAAGCTGTGTTTGTAATCACCTAGCATCCACTTTATTTCTAAGTCCTTTTTAATCCAGGATTTAACTGAGAAGCCACGTATGTTTGGTTTTCACCATCTTGTTATTTATTTCTCTGACTCAGAAGAATTTGCGTCTTCACCACCATTGCACAAGGACAGGAAATGTCTGAGTCTTGAAACTGTGGCAGCTTAAGTTCAGGTATTTCATAATCCCTCATCCTAGAATGGGCACTGCCACCACAGCCTTACAAACAGGCACTGCCTTTCAGCCCTGCACGACAGTGGGAGCTTGGAGACCCTGATGTGGTTGAAGCCCTTCATAAAGGAATTCTGGTTTTTCTGTTTTTATACAAATTTTATAATTCTGAGATTTACGTAAGAAGGATTATCATCCTTAGACATAAAAATGATTAAAATGGTTATTCCAGTAGCATGCAAGAAATTTTAAGCATAAAGGTCTTTATAAAGTTGAGCATTACTTGTCATTGCATCTCTTTTGCCTCAGATTTGTGGGAATTTTTTCTTCTGTTCTGTGAGACAAAAAATCCATTTCCTACCATAATCTGCAGCTGTAATTTATCTGCTTCCCTGCTTCACCTCCCTACCTGCTTTGGTTCCGCGGCACTTCAGTCTGTCAGCAGGCTACCAGGTTGCTGGGAGAGGCTGCAGTGTCTGGCAGTGATGTGGGAGGTGTGGACTTCCACCCTCAGGGTCTTTTGGCTCACTGGTGGCCGAAATGGCAGAGGATGGAGCCTGATGTTCCACTGGGCCGTTCCGGGGCTGTGCCAGGGCTGTTTTCCCAGTTAAGTTCTACAGTACAAACAGCGGTGTTGCACTGAATGTTTTCAACCATACTCTACAGCCCTACAGAACACCTGAAAGCAGCACTTCTTGATGACTGTTGATGCACCTACAGACTTGGTTACTTACACACAGTAGCTGGGAGAGTATTTTGTTTTTGTCTTCAAATGGCTTTGCAGATTTTACTATGGGCCTGTCCAGCCTGAACCATATAGCCCTGGCCTAAGATGGGGTGAGGGCTGAACACGTCCAGAGGGGTAAGAGCCAGCCCTTCCCCTTACCCAGCTGCAGGAGACCAGGTCAGCAAACAGCTCTGCTGCAAGTGGGCTGATACGGCTGAAGTGTCAGTAATTGGTTTGTTAGATGCCTCCGAGACAGGAGGCAAACACTATCCATCTTGCAGATGGTAGAATTACGACAGACCTGGTTTCACAACTGTAGCTAAAACTGAGGTTACACGTTACTTTGCATCAAATTCAGACCAATTACTTCTTTGAAGTAGAAATCATCCAGAACAGCACTGCACCTAAAAACTTGAAAAATCATTTAATTTATTTGTTATATTTACACATTTGTCTTTAAGCTAAAATGTTAATGTTTTTGTGTAGTCAACTGGTTTTAGCCCTCTGCACCTTTTTGCTATTTAACAAATACTTTAATAAAAGCAGTTTTTTCCCTTAGTCTGGTAAGTATATCAGAGTTAAAAGTTCAACTACACAAAGTGCCGAGGAAAAGCATTCAGCTCAGTAATCAGTCACTTCATATTTCTTTCAAATCTTTCTTCATCAAATCTTGTAATAAATAAAGACTAACACCAACATGACAACGCTGTTTTTTTAAAATTGTTCATTTGCCAGTTTTAACACGATAAAGAAAATAAATGAATACTTAATGTGGACATTGTTTTACCAAAAAGAAAAAAAAAACCTCACAAAAAAAACCCCTCACCCCAAAACAACCAGACAAAAAAGAGGACATAAAGGAACGTACATGGAATGATGAACAACGATATTGCACAACTTCAGTTCTCTCTCAGAATTTGATCCATGTCATTAGGTGTGTATGAATTCAGCAAAAACCTGTGTCCAGATAAACGGGCAGCGATTTGAGTGACTCTAGAGCTGGAGACCGCGCTCGCTTCCTTCTGACCGCTACCTGGAGCTCTTTGCTAAGAGAGCAGGGATAATAAATAAATCAGTATGTTCACCCTGCATTTTGCTGACCAACCCTTCAAAAATGATCCATAAACTGCACAATTCTATGTTGTAAATACACTTAAGTCTTCAAAGTACTTGGGTCTTTAAACACAACCTGTTACCTCAAGCACTCAAACTATATATGAAAAACAATCAAGAGCGATCCCCGATTTGTTGTGGTTGAGATTGCATCTCGTTTTGCAAGACCAGGACTTCTCAATGTATCTGCATTGTGTTGAATGTAGAAAAGTCAGAGTAGGGTAACATTAAGGAGGAAAAACAAAACCAAAACCCCATGCAAAGTGGACAGGAGGTCTTTACAGCTACGATCGTGGGTAGACCATGTCTCAACAAGCGCATCCTGTTGCTACAGAAATCGGTCCTTATGTCATTCTGGCTCGAGCAGCACTGCTTTCCCCTTCGACTGCCAGGATGACACCCTGCGTTTGGATAACGTTTCCACTGATGTGCAGAACAAAGTACGGTTTTTCTCCCATCGGATTTCCTACCTGCTTGGTGGACCGATGTGTCAGCCAACAGGGCTTAACAGATACATTTAATACAGGAGACTGAGATACAGTATGTTTATTCTTAACTTCTGATAACCTAAGAACTACAAGAACGAGAGATGCAGTATCCATTTGCTGTGATCCAAGACAACCTTTTTTAGGGAGGAAAAAAAAAAGGCAGAATAAGTGATCAATGCTAACACTCCATTAGCTCCAAATACTGTCTTTTCAGTCAAGGTAGCTTAACTATTTCTTGTCCACCTGGCCCACTTTTAACCTGATCAAAGTGAAGGTGACAAAGGACTGCTGTTTCATCAAAACCGAAGCAAGTTTTAAAAACCATGAAAGCATGATTTCACTGTAGGGCTTGTTTCGTATCTTCATGTTCCGCATCACTTGTGGAAAAGGGATAATGCATCTCGGTTTGCTTACAAGCTAGGAGATAATTCTGAAGTCTGCATATTCCTAACTTCAAACAAAATATAGCACTTTTAACAGGTTATAAATAAACTGGTTTTCAAGCATAGAGCCAGCCCAACAATAACAATACACTATTAAAAAGACCTAAGGCAATGAATTCCATCTCCAATGGAAAAAAAAGAAAAGAAAAAAAAAGAACTGTGCAAACAAGCTTGAAACTATTTCTTTGTGCCAGTGTTATAAAATGTAGATTTCAATAAAGCCTTGACCCAAATGCCAGGACTTGTAAAAAGAATCAGAACAAAACTGGTTATTTTATTTAGGAAAAAAATACTCTTACCTTGCTGCTAATAAAATTGGATACACGCAGTTTAAACATTTACAGTTGCTGTAACACTTTACACAATTCCTATATATGGGTGTAAGAACAAACATTAAAAAGACAATGGTGGGTCAAGGCTTTACATTAAAAATAACAACCTACTTTTTCTATAGTCTCTAAAATACTATGTTTTTTCCAATATTTGCAGCCATTCAGGAATACTTTTTTATTTATTTATTAGGAAACGTATACTTTGTGCATGACCTTAGTTCCTAATTCCTGGCTCTTTGGGCTGAATGACAGAAGGATCAAACCCATGGAAGTGGATGGTCTCCTCAAAGGTCGAGTGGAGAAACCCTGGCTCAGTTAGTCTCGTATGAGGAAAGCAGTGCTGCATCCACTGGCTCCATGCAGGATGGGCAGGTAAAGGATCGCATCAACCAGTCATCTATACAGTCCAGGTGGTAAATGTGCATGCACGGCAGAAATCGGATAGGGTCCCCGTAAACAAAGTCCATCATACAAATGACACATCTGGGGGGGGAAAAGAAATCATAGAAATAGTTAAGCTGCTGTTACCACACTGGAAAAGAAAAGTAGTGTAGTAGTTGCCCTTGGGTATGAGTCAAACAAACTTACCGGACCTGTCCATACTGTGAGGAGCCCTCAGCTCTGTCAGCGTGGGCTCCACCAAGCACTACGTAATTTTTTTGGTGTTTACTTTGCAGTATGTGCCCCCAGTTACAGTGTTAAGCAAGGGCAAGAAGCCTCCTGCAGACACGGTGGGGGCAGCAGAGCAGGGTGCATAGGATTAAAAATGGTAAAAGGGAGCCATAACGGTGAGGAAGTAACATGGAACTACTTCCTCATGAGGAGAGGATAAAGAGGAAAAAACCTGTAAGGCCACAATTTGCGTGGATCAGGAAAGTAAGATTCACCTGTAACAGGAAAACAAGGCTAAAGGAAAGAGCCTCCTGCACGGTCATTTTTTTAAGAAAGCTACATCAAATCACACTCCCTGAAAGCAAGGCAACAACAGAAAACAAGAGGACAAGAGGTTTCCCAGGGCAGTACCATAAAGCTGGTTCAGCTGGGTGTCTGTAACTTACTCTCTGATCTTCTTCTCGGAGCCGTCTCGCCCAGGATCATAGACGCCCTTCGGCAGATGCTGAATAAGGCCTATCCTCTGCGCGATTCGGATCTGCTCCTCCTCCGTCAGCTGCGTTGCCAGCCGAGTCTGGCTCGGAGTTGGGTGATACACGGGAACAGGGACCTGCTCCTAAAATTAATAGTATTTCTGTTAAAAAAAAGCCACAGCAACTTTCCAAGCATTTTGTAGCACAGCACAGGCAATGCATTTCACTTCTCTCTTAGTCCTACGTTTGTACGATCTCCCACTCCTATCTTGCGATTTTGGGGCTACAATTCTGTTGAGAATGGGACAAAGAATGGAGGCCAGTATCCTCAGCACGGAGCTGTTCATGGGTGTTCTCTGCAAAAGCTTTTTATCTCCAGGAATCGCTCATAAGATACTGAACTGAACAATGTAAGAGCTAAGGGAAGTGCCCCCGGTATTTACAACAAAAAGCAGGGTTTTTTTTTATGTTTAGGAAGAATTGCTTGCAAAGATGAGGACAGTGCCTATTCTGGAGAACTCGAGAGAAGAAGGTTTTGTTGGTTCTATAATAACTAAGATTTACGTGAACTGTTCTGGGCCACACACACTCCAATCCAGAACTGCAGATTTAATTCTTGTCTTTAAAAATGTCACCTGGACAATAAAAAGAAAAGTAAGTACTAAAAGTTTCGCATTTGTTCTCATACATTAATATGATGTTACAAGTTCTCCCAAGCGGGACTTGAACTGCTGTAAGCTTTAAGTGGACTTCCCATACAAAACCAGGCAACTTTAGGCATTATGCAGTCCTTCCTCTGCCATGTTCTCAGAAGCTGCTTTTGAATAGTAATGAATTTTAGATCAGATATTTTCACTAACAGTAATATTATCATGGTACTTATTTTAAAAGCACTTATTGGACATAAATACCAATTTTGACCAGGAGATACGATTAGAAAAGTATTAGCCATAGATCTGCTGTTAAGAGGGAGAAGATTTCTCGCAATAGGCCTATTTTAGTGGTGCTTCTTAATCAGCAAGAAAAAAATTCAACTTATGGATGTGTTCTGAAAATAAACCTGGAGCATCAGGGACACAATAGCATCGACTCCTCTGTTTGAAAAATGCAAAACCTGGTGTTTCAGAGGACAAAACAAGGCGAGTCAGGAGCGCATGCAGCTGCACCGCAGGATGCGCTGATGCGGCACACGTCCCCTCTGAAAAATGTTCCCACTGCCAAACGCCCCCTCTCTCATCACTGATACAGGGGAGACGTGGGCTTCTGCTGTCTGTGACAGAGCAACCACCTCCCAGAATGCATCCTTACACAGAATGGACCACTGTGGGCATTTCCAGACATGAAAACCTGTAAACCCTGATAGAGCGATGCTGCTTTCGGCGCTAGGAAGCACGGCAGGCAAAAGACAACGAGGACCCTTGGGGGGCTAGAGGGGAGCAGCCCCAGGGGCACCAGGGGTGCCTGGCAGCAGAAGTCCTCGCTTACCAGAAACAGTAACCAAAACCAAAAGTTTGCCTGGCAATTCTCCTAACACAGCGCTACCACTTGCAATGTGGCTGTGGGGTAAAACTGAGGCTGCTCTTAGTTCAGTCTCCCTCTGATTTCCTAGCAGAGCTCAGAGCAGTTATGAGGAGGTTCAAAAGATGAAATGCCAACGGTTCAGTAAGTTTGACTGATTTCCTGACTACTCTAAACTGTATCTCACAGAATTACACATTTCTCCTAGATCAGCTGCCTTTTAGTAGTTTAAATTATCTAAAGTATTCTCTAATCACTGTTTGGGTAGGGAAAAGCCCCAGCTGCAGCAAGGGCTGACCTGTCAGATAGAACAGTACTCATGAAGTGGCTCTGCAACCTTTGGTGCCAGCAAAATAAAGCACTTTTTTCCCCTCCCAAATGCTGCAGACCCTCTGCAAGGAACACATCAGCTCAAGGCAGAGCCTGGTCCTGGTTTCACGTTTCAAGAGCTTAACACCACAAACTATCAGTAACTTCCCCCCCCCCAGGCCCTTGCTATACTTCTTTGGGCAGATGATTAAATCAGTAGCAGAAGACATTACTGCTAGCTTCTTTATTTTTTACAAAGATGTGCAGAACAGTATTTGGAGAGGGATGCCCCCTCCTTCCCGTCTTAGGCAAAAAAAGAGGAGCAGAATAACCAACCCCATGCAGGGCACAGGCTGGTGCCAGTACGGGCAGGAGGAGAGGGGGGTACTGGATTTAGTTCAAAACCGTGATAATGTAGCAATACAAGGAAAGGCACAAACAAGAGGAAAAAAGATCCAAGAAATGCTCAAAATGTCCAAAAGAAGCAGTGACAACCGATGGTGAATGCCTATAGCAGAACAGCAAACTGATCATCTCAGCAGAAAGCACACAGCACAAGGAAACCACAGCTCAATAGGATCTGCTGTGAGCTAAACTATTACACTCGGACACCTGACATGAGAAGCTGGTCACGCTGTTCAACTCATGACTGCTTTGGTTAAGTTTCAGACAGTAAATTAGCACAACTTTTAAGTGTGTAATAGGCCAAACAAGACCAAAACCTCATTCATTTGCTCTGGTCTTTTACAGGTGCTGAGGGACTGCGTCCTTGGGGAACCCATTTCTGCGTTACTGCAGCATCCCCCTCCCGTGGGTGTCCTCTTCCCTGCAGAGACCCAAAAAAACAGGGCCTGATGGACCCCCTGTCCCCTTCCCATGGCAAACGCACAAATGCTTTCCTGCACTGTATGGAAAAACCCCTCCTTTTGGCCTCCTGGCTCAGGTTCCCTCCCCACAGAGCCACCACCCTGTGCCATGTGTCTGCCATGGCCCATTAAGGCACGAATTTATAGTTGCCACCTGTGGCTTCTACAGTTTCACATACGGGACACGAACCTCTAGTCAGAGGAGTAACTCCGGGTGAAAATGGTGCTGTCTTTCACCATGACACCTTCGTACTTGTGAATATAAAAAAATAGGGCTGGTGTGGCTGCCAAGCTGTTGTGCAAAATGCATACATTGCACTACTGTAAATTAAACCAGGTGACTGCTCAAAACCCTTGATACGGTGCACTCCCTTAACACCGTGTCTGGCGGCACTTCAATCTCACCTCCCAATTGCTATTAAAAGCCTGCCCAAACTGAGCCAGCAGTGCACGGGGTACAAACACACCCGTAAAATGGAAGAACACAGCCGCACGCGTTGCAGAGTCAAATTACAGGGGACACCAGCAACGACCTGTTCAAACCATCCCTCTCCTCCAACAGATAAAAAGCAAAGGTGTTTCACAGAATCACAGCATGGTGGGGGCTGGAAGGGCCCTCGAAAGCTCCCCCAGTCCAACCCCTGCCAGAGCAGGATCACCAGAGCAGTCACACAGGAACACGGCCAGGGCTTTGGGTGTCTCCACACAAGGAGACTCCACAACCTCTCTGGGCAGCCTGGGCCATGCTCTCCCACCCTCACACTCACAAAGTTTGGCCTCATGTTCAGCTTGAACCTCCTGTGCTCCAGCTTGGGACCACTGCCCCTTGTCCTGGCATTGGCCATCCCAGAGCAGAGCCTGGCTCCTTCCTCCTGACACTGCCCTTTCCAAATGGATCCCCAGGAATGAGGGCACCCCTCAGTCTCCTCTGCTCCAAGCTCAAGAGCCCCAGCTCCCTCAGCCGCTCCTCAGCAGGAGATGCTCCACTCCCTCCATCATCTCTGTGGCCCTGCTGGACTCTTTCAAGCAGTTCCTGTCCTTCTGGAGCTGAGGGCCCAGCACTGGACACAACATTGCAGCTGTGGTGTGAGCAGGGCAGAGGAGAGGGGCAGGAGAACCTCTCTGCCCTACAACCACCCCTTCTGATACACCCCAGGATGGCGTTGGCCTTCTTGGGCACAAAGGCACCTTTATGATTTATCACCCTCTTGCAAATCTGTCACTTTGTAATGGCCACTTTTATCAACCCACATTAAGGCAACGTCCCGCTGACTCCAGCGTGGATACTCAAGGGTGACAGCGTGAGGATCTGAGTCTTCAGTCAACTTACATTTGTAGCTAGAGGCCTCCTGACATATATATATAAAAAAATATATAAAAGACTGCATTACCCAAGTAATTATTATCTTACTCCAAAGAAGAGCATGAATTTATTGCTCTGGTGTCTCACTTTTCCCTTATCTACCATGGAAAATGTTTTTGCAGGCAAAATTATGAAATACTCAACTTCTAGCCAAAGTCCGTGTTATTTATCATTCGATAAAGATGTCAGGCATTTCAAAGTGAAATAAAATTTCATGTTAACTCTATTTCTCCATGCAAAAAAAACCCCAATGATTTAAAAGCCCTAAACAAATAATCAAAACCACATATTAGTGTCAAGCGATGAAAGAAAAATAACTTTCTGGCACTTAATTTGCTTTAAACAATTATTTTCTTCCCCATATGAATTTAGTAACGATGAGACATCTCAGATGGCCGCAGTCCTGCAGATATATAACTTTTTTCTTGCTGACAAATTTGGTGGCATCAGCAAACATTTCCCTGGCTTTCTGCGCACAGATTTGTTCCTGGTGTTTATTCAGCCCTTAAATACCAGCATTAATTTAGGCTGGAGGGCTACAGCAGGGTTTGTGTCTCCATCTCACCCTGGCTCCTCCTCTTTTTTGGGGAAAAAAGAAATTAATAAAGGGCATCTGGAGTTCTGCACTATTCACTTCTAATGAAAATAAACATTTTCACACGTGGCTTGAAAGGCCCAGAGCGGTGTTCCTGCACGCAGGTTTGCTTTGGGCTCCTGCCTAGAAAAGGAGCTTTCATCAAGCACGATTTGTAGTTTGAAGTTTCCTCATCAATGCAACTTACCTCGGTTACTTATGCTGCCGTAAATCTGCTTTTCTCTTGTTTTACAGCATTTCCATCTTGTTTTTGTGAGTGCAATGAATTTGTAATGCTTGGAAACCAGGTCAGTGATAGATCAGAAACTCTTAATCCCTGGATAAAGATTATGCTAAGATCCCTCCACGCCACATATCAGCTGTACGTTATCAGGGCTGTCGTTTGGTTGGTTTTAATAACTGCACCAACACGCACAAATTATGCTTTCAGGAAGGTCAAAGATGAATAATTCGTAATATCTAATGGTTACAGAGGTTGAAGCTTCACTGCTGTCCCCAAAATCCTGCCCACAGCCCCTGGCTTCCCACAGCTGACCTCTCTGCTCAGTTTCCACCTCCAAGTTTTCTTCCCTATCCAACGCTGCGCTCTCAATGTGTCTCACTCTGGGATATTTATTTGCATTTCAACCCCAGATCAACAGCATATCTGTTAATTCAGTCAGACAAAGGAGGCAAATATCTTTCTAGCTATGTTTATCCTAAGTCTTTTTTACATTTTTCTAAATACCAGTAGGAATAGCGCTTACACTCCTCATGGCTGCCGCTCGATTAATTAATGCAAGTATAACAGTTCAATGTGAATTTCCCCAGCCATTCCCACAGCTCTTTTTTTGATGTGCAAATGTCTTTCATGAAACCTGCTCTCTGAAAGCAGCTGCACGGGTTCACATGCGCTCTCCTGCTCGCCAGCCCTCAAACGCCGATCCGAAAAGCGGCCACGGCCTTTCTGCAGCTCAGGCGGCCCCGCAGCGCCGCTGCTGTCACCACAGACACGTCTTGGAGCCTCGCTGCTTCCTGGGTTTCTCACCTCTCAGGTGAGATGCTTAGCAGGATGCCTAAATAACTCATCCAGACATGAACAACTTCAGTTTACAGAAGTAAAGCCAAGAGGTAAGGAATAAAAATAATCATGCTTTTGGGTTGTGGGTTTTTTTTTGCAAAATTCCCACTGAGTTTTATGAAATCTTCTCTTCTCACTACTTTATTACTCATAAGGAACTCGCTGGGATGAGGGTCTAGGGCCTTTTCTGTGAATGCTATTCTGATGGTGGTAAAAAGACTCAAACTCCATCAGTATGCGAATACAGATTCTGAAATAACATCCTCCCCCAAGACATATTAATGTGAAACCACTCGCCATTATAATGTGCGTTATATGACAACTACAGCTTACTTTAATAATCCTTACAATATTACGAGCAGCCTGCCAACTATAAAAGCCTTTTTCTGCCATATAGAAGAGAACAGCTCATTTATAGAGCTGAATACCAGCTGCTATCAAACATCATGTCATGAAATCACTACCCAATCTTTTATATCCCCATTTCCAGGTAGCCAGTCAGTATAAATAACCGCAACAGCTGAATGTTTCGGCTAAAAAGTTATTTTGGATGAAAAATCCCCTCCTCTCTCCTCTCCCATTTTGGAAGGGAGCACACAGGAGGAGCTGCTCTGGCACAAGTTGGAGTGTAAAGCACAAGTTTTCCTTGCAGACCCCATGCACTTAACAGAAATACAGTCAGAAAAGAGATTAAACATTAAATTAACACCATATTATGCAAAACTGATCCTTTACAAAATTTCCAAGCATGCCAAAGACTGATTCCCTTTGTTTACGCAAGAAGTGTGAAGACCCAAATAGTTCTCTCTCAACAAGTAATACTACATTTCAAACCGGATTCATTGCACTGCTGTTAATTACATGCTCACCTTCCAAACGTGGTTCTGAGTCCTTGCCTTTCTCAGGATTTCCACATTCCCCCCTAGGAGACTCATCACATAGTTTAAATTTTGAATGCACGCTTGATTCTGCCGGAACTTGAAGGCCAATAAATGTATACCTCATTTTTAGGATTTATTAAGGTATTCTTCTGCTAACTTGTGTTCAGGTTTGTACATGCTTCCCACCAGGGTGCTCGTAAGGGAGGATTAATACGAATTCCGGCAGTGTGGGAACTGGGCACTGCAGAAATGGTCAGTAACTAATGTAACACCAGACCAAGAAAACAGTCTGCAACCCGGGAGAGGAACCTGCAGGATCTGCGGCATTTCTCCAGCTGCTAACACCAGGGAAGCAGCAACACCCGGGCTGAGTCATCCCTCACTTCAGAGGGAGGTGTTTTTTGGCGAAATCCACAGTGGTTCTGCAGTGACAGTGTAGCCTCAGTTAAGCTATTACTGAAACTGTAAAATTGTCCTTTGCATCTTCCACAATTATTCCACTGAAATTACCGAGAAATAAATTATCTGAAGAGTTGGAAAAGATAAGCAACCAGGAAAGAGAGCGAGTCCTGGCTGCCAACTCTTAAAATACCAACCTGAGCTCAGCTTTGCTACTGAAAATAGGGCTGGGGCAGAGAGAGGAGACACAACCGAGCTGCATGAACCCCTGCTGCTTTCCTGGACAGTGACAAGGGCCATCTGAGAAAGGGACTTTGTTTCCAAGCTTTGTACCTGTGCTGCCACTCAAAGAGCTGAGGGTGCCCCTTCCAGCCTGCCCAGTGCAAACCCAGCCTTCCCGGGCCGAGCATCACCTGCTGCTCTGCAGTCACCTGCTCCCAGATTTCACTAACCATCAGTGCAAACCTACGTACAAAAGATCAGCAAGGAGAACTTGCAGGGTAAAAGCCATAATTAAAAAGCACTAATTAATCCCTGGAAGCACAACCTCCTGACATGACCAGCCAGTCTGTACACTGCCAGGCTGCACAGCAGGTTTCTCTGACTCAAGGGCCATATCCTTGGGTACGGATCCACTGACTGAGTTCTTGTTTACCAGCTTCATGTTGGTTTTATCTGTTCTTACTCCTTTCTCCAGTGATCCCATCAAACATCAGGGTCCGAATTTCTTTAGGAAAGCGGATAACGTATACACCAACACATCCCAGATCTCTGGACAGCCCCACCGCCAGCTCCACTTACAGCATCAGAACAACTTCTGAGAGATAACGCAGTCCTCCCATTACAGCTTCTGGGATGTTTATTTTAATAGGTTATTTTTATATAAGGAGGGAAAAGATCCATAAACTATTTACAAAAAATCATGCTTTTCTGTCGAGTTGCTGCTGTGAGCAAAGCCAGGAAAGAACGGCTGCCCCTAAACATTAAATTAAGGACACTCGGGCACAAAATGCAGCCTCCAGAGACGCATCCACCCCAAGGACCACAAAGCAAAGCAGCTGGGTAAGGAGAAAATCCAGCAGAGGTGCCAGCAGTGGTGGTGGAAGAACAGCACGTGTACGCAGGCCATCCTACCCCAAAAGCAAACCACAACATCGGCATTAAACGTGCTGGTTCTCTCCCGCTCGTGCCAAGTGGTTCTCTCTGCCGAAACCCCTTCTTACGCCTGGCAAGCGCAGACAGTTATTACAGCGCTATGGCTATGTTAAACACAGCACTTGTGGTTCAGGCCAGATGGTTTCTGGAGAAATGAGGAGCAGATTTAACAAGTAAAACCCTGAAGTTTTTGGAAGAAGAAAACAGTCCTGGAGCAGAAGGGGCTGAAAACCAGTAAATTTCAGACTCTCTCCTCCACTGAAAGGTACAGAGTGAACCCACTGTGTCCCCTCCTCTAGCTGCTGTGGGACTGCTGGGTGCCAGGAAGCAAAATTAAAAAGGAACACTCCAAACACACAAATCCAGATCACGTGTTTTTTGGAGGCTGCATTCAAGCACAAGAGATGGGGGAAGCACGCTGGAGCTACGACGGAAAAGCTGACAGAGCGCTATCTGTCCACACTGAAATAGGAAATTCGTTCACACTTCCTTCAGACATGTATTTACTTTCTGGAAAGGGTAAGCATCAATCAGAGCAACTTGTTTTTAGTATAAATCAAAGGGATAACAGCTAAAAATGCAATGATTCCTCAGCCTGGGGAACACGGAAAGTCTGCAGGCAGCCTGGGCGCTCGATAAGCCAGGCCCAAAAAAGCTGGGAACAGGCAGCCAGGAGGAAGGTGCAGGAGTGCCCCTGAGGGGGACTCACGCCGACCCTGAAATTCTGACTCCAAACACTTAAAAAGAGAGCAAGCATGCTAAAATTTATCTTTTGGCAAGAATTAGGTCAGCTTGAAGGCAATTCAAAGAATGAAACAGCCCTTCCGAGTACTTCAGGAACAAGGTAGCAAAATTACAGAAATTGGCCCTAATTAGCCAAGAGGAAAGGCGGGGGTAAAGAGCCACAAGATGGAATAAACAAAAAAATGCACTAAAGACACAAGCAATCCATCAGGGGAGCACTGCTCAAGTATAAATACAGGCTGCACTGCCGTGTGTAAACAGACGTGTAGATGTGCATTTAAAGGCAGTAGTTTGAACTAATAAGGAACATAACAACACAGAGCAGAGAAATATTATGCATAACTAGGAAAGCACTTTAGAAAAAGTATACAGCGAGCACGACATCAAAGGATCAGAGAAATCAAGCGACGAATTATCTCATCTCCAGGCTCAGGGTATGGTGTTCAATGACACAGCAGGCATCCCCTTGGGCAAAGAGGTCCAGAACGCACCTCCACAGCCGTGCCTAAAGCACGTTTCAACACACATCCAAAACCATCTGAACGCAAGTCCTCGTGCACCAGGTTCCCAAAAGAGGGCTTCGATAGACACAACAGCCCCAGCTGGAACGAGAACATCACCCCCGCATACGGTGTCAGTTTAGCCTCAGATAAGAGGTAAGAGACAACAGAAACCAACGGGCAGCAGCAGCAGCTCTCTCAGATCATCTACCACCCCACGTATTGTCCTGCATGACGGCATCAAGCACTTTTCTGTAGCCACCCAGTTGTAAGCAAGCACTAAAAAGAGGTTTGAGAAGGGACACAGTTCTTTTTACAGAGATACAGCCTGTTAGCCAACTAAAATACAAAGACCTAGGAGAGGGCTTCTGCAAACCTTAACCAGGGACCTTCCCCTCAGCCAGGGAGCAGGTGAGTGGCTGAGGACGCAGAGCAAAGCAAGCCAAGCAGGAACCTGATGGAGAATTTTCCATCAGGCCCTTAGGTAAACTGGGACTCGGCAGAGCAGGACGCACACAGTGCAAATCTCTGCCAAACCACAGAGAAGGGAGAGAAAAGAGATTGCTCTGCTAAGGATGAACAACTTGGGGAGAAAAGTGGTAACAGCCCATATCCTATTGCAGAAGAGCTTCAAAAAGCAGACAGGGCTGGGGATGAGCTGGGTCTGTGTGACCACAAAGCAAAGCAAACCTGAAACAGAGTGGTGGTGTGGGGCACCTGCTTTAAGACCACGTCAGCGAAGCAGCCTAAGACAGCAGGGTTTGTTTCAGAAGTCAGGAACCTGCATCACACTCTACTTGATCATAACTTTGTACTCAATTTGAAGTATTTTAATTGCCTTTTTAACAAAACCATCCTCAATGACGAACGCTTGCTCAAGCAGGAAGCCGCCACACCTTGGCAGTCTGATGGTGCACTCACATCCACAGGCCTCTATTTTCTTAACGGCACCTGAACTCCTAACGCGAAGGGGATGCCCCCAAGGTCCAGGGACGTGACTCGAAGCCTCAGCCTAAGCAGCGCAGTGGGGGACTGGGCTGTGCAGAGGCGGCCAGGAGGCTTCTCGAGGCCAATTAAAAGATATAATCAACCATGTGTTTTGCAACAGCTTAACCACAGCTCGTTTTTAAGCATGTTTCTGCATTAACTTGCTAGAGAGCCACAGGCAGACAAAGCCTCACATGCGTGAGGGAAACACAAAATACCTGTTGTAGATTGGGGCACCCAAACGCAGCAGAGCCTCTCTGTGCAGCTGCCCTGGGTGGCACCGGCAGCGGCGAGGACATCCCCACTGTCCACACAGCCACCAGCTCCTCTTTCCGCCAGCTCCTGGGCAACCGATGGGGGGATTTCTGTGACTTCTTCCACATTTTGAAGCCAAAAATGGAAATGGGGGTTGAATCAGAGGGTACTTGCAGCACCCCAAACTGCTGGGCTGTACACAAGAGATTTCGACGCGGACTTGGGTGCCGCATGGCGCAGGCATGGTCACCTCTCCCAGGTGCAAGCTTGCTGCCATCTCCCCCTTGGGTGAGGATGAACGCACACAACAAAGGCGATTCGGCCATTTGTTTGGTGTCATTTGATAATTACTTCAATTATTTCAACTCTGAGCTAATGAGCTGCAGCAGTAAACAACCAGAGGCACCGATACAGGCTATCACCTCATCTCAGCCGGTCACTTATTAATCTTAAAGGGATGTCTCAGGTATTAATAATTATTACTAAATCTGTTGGTTTTGTGGTTTTTTTAGGGGTTTTCTGGTGTTTTTCTTGTTTCATTTTTTTAAAGCAGCTGGATGAGTTTTAAGGCACACTAAAGCCTGACAGAGCTCCCCTTTTCAATGCAGTGTTAGCAGTGAACGCAAGGGCAATGTTTCTATTTTCTCCAGTGAAGTCTTGCCCTCGCAAGCAGTGACTCTGCGTTTTTAGCTCACAGGGCACAAATCCAAGAGTGATCTCATGCAACCGTCAACCTCTTCTAACAGAAAAAAAGGCCTGTGCCAAGAACAGGTAGAAAAGTCATAAATAGCTCCCTCGGGAGTCAGTTATACAAGCTAAATATTTCCAGAATGGGTTTTTTCCTACTTATTTTAAAGCTTTCAATGCACAGAGACAGTTAAATGAGCATCTGGTCTTTTCTCTGTCACCAGAAAACACATGTTCCTTTTACCTCTATGTATGAAATGTACAGCCAGGACAAGCCACATTTGGCTTCCCAGATGAAGAAGGTACGATGTCTGTCATTAATGTGTAAACAATCACCTACTTAACAAGTATTTTTAGTTTGTGGTGTTATTTTTTTAAATACTTCTTCTTTGGAGCTTGTCTGTGCTGGTTTTACACCAAAAATACTTGTGTTTGTTTTAGCACATGTACTTTTGGTTTATGTTGCTCAGCCCTGATGGGATGGAGAAAAACCCCTGTTTCATCAGGCCATTCCCCTGCTTACAACCACTCTTATAGAGGGTGGCAGGAGCTTTGCTTGCATTGAAATTGGCTTTCTGAAGGAAAATCTGAGGTTTCCACAATGGATTCATACTGCTGACTGCAAATACCAGAGAGTGAAGTCTACAAACATCCCCACTACTGCCCCAGATCCACACTTAGGATTTCAAACACTACCAGGAACGTGGCACTTGAGCACCTACTTAAGTACTTGCCTGAATGAAGGCTCAGGCTGCTACAGATCTCAGAAGAACAGAAAACTGTTTGAGAGGAGGGCCGGGAACACAGAGAGGTCATTTTTCCGAATATGGACTGAGTGGTTGGCAGACAAAGGCTCATTTCACCCCAACAGGGCCGTTTGAGAGCAGCTGCGAAGCCTGGAGATCTCCGGCCTCAGCTCATCCGTACACAAGGAGGGACCTCGCATGTTGTGTGGAGCACAACAGAAACCCCCAGCACCTCATACAGTGACAGATACAATGCAGTTTTAGGACTGAAGCGAATAAGATCACATGGAAATACAACTGTTACCTTTGCAAATTTAAAAGCAGTGATTTCCCCAAGAATGTTACCTGAGACTTTCAAATATTATGATTTAGACAGGTGGGTACAAGGAAACTGCTCAGGCTCTGCACCAAAGCACACCTCTATGGTAGGTGAGGTACGTGCTACCTTTGATGCCCCTCAGAGGCAGAAACTAAAGCCTAATGGCATTAATATGGTGTTACGGACACTCTTGCAGGCTTTATAGGATATAAAGAAATACTTTTACTTATCTTATTTTGCTGCCTTAATGTTTGGGATGGAATAACCATGTCCTGCTACAACTCACACTATCACTAAAATAAGTTTTGCCTGTTTATACCAAACACAGCCAAATTACAGTCCCAATGAAATGGAGTAACACTGAGCTACAGGTAGAAAGCTTTGAGACAATAAAGCTGGAAGTATTTGGATTGTTATCACATCGAAAACTACACAGAGCCACAGCAAAACAGCTATCAATAAAACTCTGGGAGTTTTTTAGGTTCAACTTAAGACATTTAGTCTAAAATATGCCTTGTTACTTTGGGAGTCATTAGGGTGTAACTACCGAGATAACTGTAATAGCTAGAGAGGCTTGAGGAAAAAAAGATGGGATATTTCTTGCTCATATTTTAATTCCATAAGCAGAAATCTCTTCAGTCAATCTCTACAGAAATATTTTGGTTCTCTCTAGACATTTTAGCTCACGGTACGGTCCCTGAAAGGACAGCTCCCAGAGGCACCTCTGAGTGGGTGCTGGGCTGAGCAGCCTGGGAAGCCGATGGCACTCAGTGCTGCTCCTCCACGTCCCAGACCCACAGGGCCAAACTCGCTGTGTCCTCCTGTGCTCCACTGCGGGTAAGTGAGGTCAGGGAAGGTGCTCCCCTGGGGACCCCAAAGATTTGGTGAGTAATCTCTGAACCAAAAAGGCAAGGTAAGAAGACAAGTCTGAATTCCTGTTTATTTGGGATACTTCCTTTCCTACAAACACACCTCCACTGCAGCAAACCATTTTTTGTTCTTTTATTTGCTGTTTTGGATCAGCCAGCAGAAGCAGAGATAAACCAAATGTTTCAGGAGATGGGCAGCTCTAGATGCTTCCTTGGGGGCAGAAAAGTGTTGGGCATGGCTTTCTCCATGAACCTTGGCAAAAGTGAGTCCAACGTTCCCCAAATGAAATCTGCTGAAAGCCATACAGCAAGTACCCTGTGGAGCAATTTCAGACTGGCAGAGCAAGTTAAAGAAAATGTCATTGCTCCACTGAAGCTTTCTACAGAAATTAGCCTTGAAATAACTTACAAGCCTGGTCCTGATTTCAGAGAGAGCATAATGGCGAGCAGCACAGCTAAAGTACTTGCCCCTTGGACTTCTGAGCTGGAGATCTACAGTAATTGTTGTCTATGACCTCCATCAGTAGTCACCATGACAAAATCCACTGCAAGGATTTTTTTATTCATTTCACTGACTATGGATGAGACAGATTTTGTTTTTCAGGAAAACCAAGTTGCTTGAATATTATATCCACTAACAAACAAAATAAAAATAGAAGCATTAGCCTAGAAAAACAAAGGCTGAACGGGATACAGAACTGATCTCTAAATAAATCAGGAGAGTAAACATCACAAAAACAATGAAAGATCTGCTTGGTACAAGAATAACAGGTGCAAGTTTGCCATAAATAATCTAGAATTGTGAAACGGCTTCTAAGGCCTTAGTTCCCAATTGATCAAAAGGGTCCCTGCAGGAGTAGTAAGGGCAAAGCTTGACCAGCTTCTTGTAAAAACCATATCTTATCTGCTGAAAACAACTTCACTGACCACGTGCATAACTCTCCATATAACCCTCTGTTCACAGACACCAGAAAACAGGTCCCATGCACACACTTGTTAACATGCAATTTCCAACACTGTACTGAACAGGGCTGCTATTCAAATTAATAACCTATGATGCTGTGTAACAGCTCGCAATAACGCTTGTCATATTTAACTCAGAGCTGTTTAAATAAAATACAGAGGATAATGCTCCATTAAATCTGAGCCCTGTTTTGTTGAAACTACTGTAAATGTCTACAGACATTGGCATGAGTGGATCCACCTGGAAGCTGAAGACACTAACAGAATAAAAGCTTTAAAAGTGAGAGTTAAAAAGACTAAAACTTTAGAAGTTTTTTGGCTTTTGGGTTTTTTGGTGTTTCTGTTTGGTGGGGTTTTTCTGTTGTGTTTTGTTTTGGGGGTTTTTTGGTGTTTGTTTGTTTGTGGTTGTTTTGGGTTTTTGTTGTCGTTGTTTCCCCCTACAAAATCACTTTGCATTAACAATTCTGGTTTTATCTCTGCCAGGCGTTCAATAGCCCACCAGTGGAAAACACCTATGGCAGAGGCAGAAGTGAAGGTGGGGCTTAGAAAAGACATTTCTAAAGCTCATCCTGCTGACCGTACGCTAGCTGGAAGTTCAACCACATACAGAAGTCTCCAGTTTTACAAACCCACTTGTGTTCTTGAGTAGCCCCAGGCAGCTGCACCACTGGCACCAGAAGATCTGGCCCGTAGTAAGCAAAATGAAAGATCATGAGAGAACAGGTACACGAGGGATTACTGTGCTCCATGAGGATATACGGGCACTTTATTGCTGGAATATAGTAATCATTCTGCAGCTGGGATTTTTTAAAAATATGCATCTTACTTCAGTTTGATGTGTTAGGTCTTTTAAGGGAGAAAGGGCAACATCTATTGGTCTAATTTAAATAGTTACCCTCTGTCCAGCTGAAATGCGTTACTGTGTTTGAACTAAAAGCTGGCCAGCATATTTTATGAAATAAACCAAGGAAACGCCAGCAGCAGCAAGCGATCTCATTCAGAAAATGATTTCTAGAGCTTTGCAGTGCCCCACAGCCGCAGCTGTGCTGGGCCATTTGGTTACCGGTGACCCACAAGGAAGGAGGTCCCTCACTGCCACGGCGGCCCCATCTCCTGGGGCTTTTGGGCTTTCTTTGTAGGTCCCCAAGCCAAAACACGACCTAGCTCATGAGATCCAAAAATTGTAAAGATTATTTACCGCTCTTGTTCTGAATTCAGAACGTTAAACAAAAGGGTATCAAGCAAGAGGGTTCGAGCTATGCAAGAGCATGGCTTTACTGTGGAAATGACAAGAGTGGGTAACGCTGCGTAAGCAGACGCATGGAAAAGAACGAAGATTTGCTTCTCAAGTTTAGTTCTTGAAACAGAATTTTGTTCCTCAATTTGCTTTAATTAAGACTGGCTCAGATAGGAAATGAGTAGCCTCTCCTGGGGGACACCAAACTAGAATTAAGAGTCACAGGACAACTAAATTGAGGTGGCCAGCTTAGCTTTTACTCTTGCTTACTTCTATAATTTCTTAATTCTAAACGTTTTAGACAGCAGGGAGGTTGTTTTATTAAAAGCCACATACACTGGCAGACCCCACATGCATATGCATAAAGGTAATCAAACTCCTGACAGCCGTGACAAAGCTTGCCAAGTTATGTTCAGGCTTTGGACACCATCCATGAAGCTGTAACTGGGAGGTTTGTGCGAGGAGAGCGCAGAGCAGCACCCCACAATGCAGCTGAATGGTGTCACTGTGGTCAGCTGCGTCCCAAGGGACATCACAGGCTGCTGTGCAACGCCACTGCGCTGTGAATGTCTTCATCTGCTCCTCTACTTACCAAGGATACTCAGGAACTGCCAGGTAATGTTAATGAAGCTTCTCTAAAGAAGAAATCAGTGAGGAAAAGCATAGAAGCATCTTTAGGGGCAGCTGCGGTAGATTTCTATTCTTTCATTATGTTTTGTTTGGTTTGGATTGGGTAGTTTTTTGTTTGTTTGTGGGTTGTTTTTGTTTGTTTGTTTTTTACAGAAAGATCACATTTAAGAAAAACAGAACGAAGGCTTTGTCTACATCAGAGATTTGTCCTGAAGCAGCCAAATCCCTCCAATTGAAATCACCACCCCACTGAAGCGAGAAATGGCACCCCCAGACTGCATTTCATGTAAGACCATTCCCAAACGTACTCGCTACCCAAACCAGTATCAGACATTCCTTCTGTGCATATTCAAGATAAGTCCCAGTATATTTGTAACTGCAACGTGGAGAAGCCATAACTCCTGTAACACTTGGTGGTAACAGCATACGTCATACCTGACACCTCTACACCTTTCCAGAGATGTCACAAGGCAAATGTAACATATAATGCAACACACAGATAGCAACGAGTGCAGATAAATCCAATCTCCACCAGGAAGTCTGTTCAGTTCACTAAGCTGACAGGAGGAAAATATGAGCCAGAGAAACCACTTGAGACACTTGGAAGGGTACAAGCCAACTCCCCGAGGGACCAGATAAGCACCACAGCCACCACGAAGAGACTGTGGAGCACATGGCCACGAGTGGAAAACAGGAGGGCAAAGCAAAGCAATCCCTTTTGGCAGCACTAGATGGTTAGATCAGACCTCCTCGTGCCAGAAACACAGACAACGTGGATCAGGAGGCACACCACATTTCCACCCGGTTCGTGGTCCACTGGACACAGAGACAGCCCCCAAGCCTCTCCTTTGGCCTTGGCCAAGTTCACTGTCAAGCAGCATCTGTCAAAGCCATCATTTCTAAGTGCCAGAGCAGAATCCTGCCTCTAATCAAGTTAAACAAACGCTGATACCAATTTTCCACGAGTACATGCCCCAGCTCAGGGACACCTCCCTGTATTTTACAAAAATGCCTTATGGTGACAAAGCAAGGGACAAGTGTCCTCAGCCTACAGCACTCTTCACTGTTTGACTTGTCACCTTGAGATGGAAACAGTTGTCTGATCCCTCAACACCAACAGCCTGTTTGGTAGCACCTGTTACGTAGCTGTTACTACCATTTTCCCAGTTTTGTGCTTTCCAACAAAAATACCGCGGTGCTGCTTGAAGGAATCTCCATCTGCGCGATCCAACCAGAGCGAAGGGCACACTGACCCCAGGACACCGCGTTCAGAGTCCAGTGCAGAAACTCCTGCCAGCATGAAGTGATCCAGCTCATTCGTTAACCAAGAGGTAATTGGTCATGATTCAGCTGCAGCACATCGAGAAGACAGAGAGATTAAGCTCTCGAGTTTGGAGGTCTGGCCTTCACAACACTGGAGGTCCAGGTAGCGGCACATGCATTAAGATGTATTTAATGCACCACAAAAAGAAGAGGAAGGATAAAATACCCTCCTTTCCTACCTCAGTCTAAAGCTATGGCTTTTTTCTCCTCAGTTTATCAGCTCACAATAGGTGACAGCTACATAAAAGACACTTCAGGAGAAGCTATATATAGGGTGAAGTGAACTTTTCCCCAGGAAGCCCTACATCTAGGTCATCTTGCTGCTTCTGGGAGGTAGGAAAAAACAGGTTACTCGTTGAACAAGAATACAGTTTATAGAGGAAAACAAAGATTACTTGGAGCACGAAATTCTCTATGGATAGTATTTTCTTTCCTGAAGGATTTTTAAAAATAAAACCAATTAGTCGTTAAACACCGTCTCTGAATACCTGACTCCATCTACTGTAAATCAAAAAACCCACTGTATGTACAAAGAGAATGGGCGTTATTTGGTAAATTTACTTTCAGTAGTATAGCCACACAGTAAAATAAATACAACTTAAATTCTTCGAAATTCCAGAGAGTTTGTCTAAATTCAGACATAGCGTAAAATCCCTCCTTGCACCTCACTTTTGAGGTAAGAACCATTCTCGGTTCTTACAGATGACTGGCCAGAAGGATCACATACGACCCAGCAGAGTTCCAGGCGAGTTATGGCATGAATCCACCCCAATGGATTAAGTACCACATCACCACTTCCAGCCAAGGGCAAGGTGGGAGAGCAACTGAGCACCCCACTCAGGTTTGGGCCAAGGGCCATCACAGAACTCAGCCCAGCTGCTGGACATACCTGGCCATCGCTGCCACTCCAGCACCGTGTGGATGCCATCGGCTAAAGAGCTGGGCCTCTACAGAGTCTTCTTGGCCTGGGACAGACCTCAGAGTAACACTACCGATGCAGTGCTTCTTATTTGTTTCCGATTTGCAGATCCCTAAAAATTGTCAAGTAAAGGTGCAGACCTGTATTCTCAGTTTAGTGATTACATTAGTGATTTATTAGCTCTTGTGAGCACTGTAAAAACAGCCCATAGAGCCTCAGAAACCCAGGAACTAAGAGGTGAAAAAGCACTAACTTAGAAAATAATTAACAGCTAATTTAAATGAAGTGTATCTTCTAGAATTTTAAAAGTGACGTTTTTTCCTTCCAAGAAAGGCAACATACCTTCAAGGATGCCACTCTCCAAAGGAAAATCTGCAAGTGCCTCAAGGTCTCCAAATAAATAGATATAACATTCCAGAACTCTGTGAAGCAGACACTAAAGCAACGACATAGTCATAATTCATAAGCTAAATTGAAGATATATGGATGGAACTGCAATACAAATCGTCACATCTAAACAGAAAACAACCGGAAGAAATCCCAAAACATCAGAAACTGGTGATTAAGCAAGTACTATTATACAGCATAAAATAAAGTCTACAGGTATTAAAATACTAATTTCAGTGTCTTAACTAGAGCTGAATTTAGAGCATTAGTTTGCTGATCTGAGCCTTTTATGTAGTTTTCAGCGAATACAGCAGTTGGCTGCTCTCTGTTAAGCAACCATACAGACCAAACCAGTTCAGCAGTTTGGTACATCTCTAGTCGAACAATGTTTGCACTCGTTTGCTCAAAACCTGAGAGCAATCACTTCTCTTTCTGTACTTTAAATAAAATTTATTCAGGCAAAATAAATTTGCTTGTTAATCCACACTGCAAAATTATGATACGTCTGAATTACAGATTTCAACAACCGTGCTAATAAAATGCTGTGATTAACATTCAGCGCACAGAACAAACTCTGTATCTGGCTTTAATTACAATGATGAATAGCAGTCAGACACAGGCATCGTCCCAGAGTAGTCATGCATTTTACTGTCCCATAGATACTGAAATAATGGAATCTGATGCACTTTGATCTCTTAGATAAGTCTCCCACAGCTCCGAAACAGAAAGGGCAGGAGCACTCAGCCTCATCCAATTCTGCAGCGTTCACACCCTGAGTCATGAGAGATTTGTATCCCCCACTACCAAGATACATCTTAGGGGAATAAACGAAGTCAGGTAAGTATTACTCCATTTCCTTCTGGCTAGAGCTTGTATTTAAAACATCAGGAGTGCCTGTCCTGGCTTTGCAGGGTGACAGCGGTGAGGACTACAGGGAAACCTTACAGCCTCCACAAGACACTGCCCGAGTATACTGAGGTTGTCCCTGTGTGGGCATTTGGCCTTGGAGTTCAGTGAGCCACCGACAAGGACTGCTTCTGAACTGCGTCTCTGAAATACAAATTGCTCCAAGTCAGGGAAAAGCAGACAACACAACACAAAGCTCACTCCAGTGTCCAAAAAAATACCATCAAGGGAAACATGTTTCAGTATTGCAGGGCGAAGTCTGCACATTCATCGCTGCATGCCAGGATTAAGGGAGAAACTGAATTTCCTGAGTCACAGTTTCTCTCGTTCCTCCCACAGTTTCAGTCCTCCCCCAGGCACTTCAGGTCTACACCATTCCTGAACTAAACCAGTGGCTAAAAACAGAGGCAGGAGGATGAGAACGTTGAAAAATCAGCCCAGCCTTTGCTATGCTGGTGTACATGTGTGTGTGAAGCGGAGAGCACGCACAGGCATGCTGGTGTGTCAGCAGAAACGCCTGATGCAGCAAACCAGCCGGTTGCGATTTGGCTGACACAATCGTGGTCGAAAGGACGGTTCTTTTATCTCGTCTCCCAGTTGCTGCATGCATCTGCTGTTTGTCCACGTCGCTGCACGCACATCACGGCCCAGCAGCTTTCATGCCACGGCCATTCTGACTTTCTGATGAGAAACAGAGCGACTGGCAGATTCCTATGGAGGACTGGTAAATAAAATAAACCACTCTCTAACTGCTTGGTCTCTTGGAAATTGTTTCATTAGTTCAGAGGAAAGTCACGGTTGCTTTGCTGTAGTCTGTTCCACAGATCATTATATCTTGAAAACATAAAACTAGTTTATTTTCTGTGGTTCTGAAACCAAAGTCCAGATGTACGGCCAGCAACAGCTGCTGATGGCAGAAATTAACCAGCGGTACACGCGGGAAACATAAGAGCCTCCATAACACACGGTGGTCCTAGAGCTGGGGAGGGTGATACCGCTTGTTTGGGTTGGCTTGCCTGAAAGAACATACAATCTCCCAGCATAACAAAGATTCATCATCCTGATTAGGCAAGATTTCTTATTATCGTCTCCACTGCCTCTTCGTTCCTACTAAATGAGCATCTGGAAGGCGGGCTGCCAAATAAACGCTGAACTATCAGATTCCAAACCCCATTTTAGGAGACTTATCTACAGCCTTAAACAGATCTTCTGATAACGCCTCCTCTCTACAGCAGCAGGTTTGTCGTAAATTCCTGCAGAGATTCATTTTATAGTGGAGGAATATTATTTTATTAAAATCAAATTATCATGGAACACTTTACAAAGATGAATTAGATTACTAAGCATTCCAAAAAAAGTTTATTATTCCTTTACTTCTCATTTTAACAATGAGGAAACTAGAGCACAGACCAGTTCAGTCTAAACAGAAAACTGAACTAAGAATCACAATGGCTTATGCTAGGACCGCCAGAGTGATTTTTTTGGTGGATTTTGTTTTGGTTTGGGGGTGTTTTGGGATTTTTTTTTGGTTGAAGTCCACAGTGCAGTTTTACCCATGAAGCCACACACAACTCCAGCTCTGCTGGGACAGTTGGCTGCTGCGGCTGTCCTCCAAGAGGCTGGCAGAACGACAAGAAAGATAGCACCTTCTCCAAAAACACACCCTACCTTCAGGGAGCAAGGCACATCTTCACTTCTGAGACCTTTAGGATGTCAGGGCATATTTTTCTTGTGGCCTAAATCAAGACTGAAGCTCACTTTGCATTTAGAGTCAAAGAATGGTGACACTTCAGTTTTTTCCCCTCAAAGAGATTTTATTCTAACTCAGCCATGACATCCCTAAAAACCTGCTCATTTTGTAACTCTTTGGTCTCTTAGGAACAGTTTCATTAGCTCATAGAAAAGTCACGGCTGATTTGCTTTAGTCTACTGCTACTTCATCAAAATATAAATATGCTCCTCTTTGTGCGTCTATGGGGAGGCAATAACAAGGATGAGCACAAAGACTGCAAGACACAAGTCTGTCACAAACAAATGGTGCCACTACCAGGGTCTGCAGAAGTGTTCATTAAACCGAGCTGCTTTCCTTCGTTGAAGCAATGAATAGGGACACGAGCAGACAGGGGCCAACTTCAGGCATTTATTGCAGAAATCCATGCAGAACAGCAAGCAGTACTCCATCAAATGCAATTATAAACATATTATCTTCTTTTCAGTACTCCTCTTGGAAAACCTTCTGGCCAAAACGGTTAGGAGCAGGTATTTACCAACTGCTGACTCAACAACAGTGAGTCTAGATGCCGGCTCTGATTTTCATAATAGATAACGACACAGAACTCCAACACCAGCAGACGCTTCCCATTTCCTCTAGCCACGTCTCACACATTTATAACCAACTGGAGTTAAAAATCGATTGTAAGCAGGCAAAGAATTACAATATCCAGCCAACATTCATTATAATAAGTTTACAAATGGGTGTTTTCAAGATTAAAGTTACCTAACTCTGTGATACCATCTGGTTTCCTCTATTTTCAGTTTGCCTGCCTTCCTCTCTTCTCCCCCTGCCCCCCACCCAGCTATTTTCACCAGCAAAATGGAAAACGGCACCAGTCAGCCAGCCTGGCAGGCTGCACTGAAGCCAGCATGCATTAGGATAGGAAATACAGGTGCACAGTTTTTTCTGTGTCGGGAAAGGAAGTTGGGCTTAGCAGCTTCAGGAAACTTCCCATCTAGCACTGGTTACCAGCAATGCACTTCTCTAAACAACTTGCTAAGTTCTTCAGACATGCCATGGCATATTGTTCACTAACCAAATAATCTCAAATGCTATTACAATTACATTTATAATTCATACATTTCACTTCTGTCTGGATAAATGAACTGTATAACCTTATACAGAAGGTAAAAAAAAGTTTATTATAATCACTTTGCACTTAGTGCTTGGTCTTTCACAGAGATATTATTCCTGACTACTACTATAGCATTTGTTCATTTCTGAAAATGAGTTACATGAAGTATCTTAAGTAATCATGTTCTTGAAAACAAGTAAACACAAAACATCCCTGGCTTGCTCGACCATTTCTCATCCATGCAGCAAACTCTCAGCTGATCTCCACCCAGGACACTGCTGCCAGGGGGCACCAGCAGAGACGCTCCTGTTGGAAGCCCTTTGAGTTCTTCACTGGACTGGGGAACTGTGGACTGGAGCAGTTATTTCAGTTTACAAATGGAACTGTAATTCATACACATCATCATCGAGATGTGATGGACAAGCAGAGAAAAGGGCGAGACCTGCGTATGCAGGTTTTAAATATATTCCTTTCTCTTACATGAAAGTAAAACTCACTGGCTGGTTTGCTCTTTTTCCATGGCCAGCTTTCCTTGAAGTTTTCCCATCGCATCTTTCCTCTTCTCATGCTGTTCCAACCTACACCAACACTTCCAGCTTTCCACAACCACCGCCTGTCAAATTACAACACTTCGTACTACTGTAGTCTTCCTTCTTGTACAATACACGCAATCACAGATGATAAATCATCTCATTTGCAGCCCAAAATAATTGTGCATGGATGTTTTTATAAATGAGTGCAACTCCTATATCAGAATTAATTTGGTTTACAACTTTTAATGATATCAATTACCATGCCTTTAGGAAGACAGCATCAGAGCACCAATGTAATATATTACTGGACAGGACAGATGGATGGGGACGAGGGTACCATGTGTGCAGGTGATGCTCAAGGAGGCCATTGCAGCAATCTCAATTTAAGAGGAGCCATGAGACACCCTAAATTGTGCTTTCAAAACCTGCTGTCCCCAGCAGCTTTTGGAAGATTATAGGAGCACAACATTAGGTTAAGCTCATGTTTGCTACCTCTCATCTCGTTTTGTGCCTACAGCCTAAGCAAAGGAGTATGCAGGTCAAAAGTTTTAAAATTAATCCCCCCAAATAAAAAAATAATAAAAAATACCAAGCAAAACCAAAACCATCCACTAAATCCACTGAAATATTTTATTTGAATTATCTCCTCAGATAAAGGGATAAAATATTTCATTAGTCTATCTGCCACATCAACATTTCACATGTGCTTTTATGAGTTCTGTACAAATACCAAGAACCAGCATTTATTTCTCATGCTTTTGGCTTATTAATTTAACAAGTTGTACTCTTCTAGAAAAAGAAATATACAACATATTTTGTCCACAAAAAAAAATCTTGAGAGAAAAGATGTAAAGTATTCTGTACTCTACCGTATAAAATTCCAAAGTTTATTAAACTAGCAAATTACTTCCTGCAACTATAAAGCAACTTCTTAAGAACAGAAATAGGAGACAAGGATTAAGAAAAGTGGCACATCTGTTCTGCAAAATAAAGCCTCTGAGAAAAAGTACTAGAACTAAGAGAAACTGAAAAAAACAGTGAACTTGTATGGAAAAACAGCAGAAGGCATATTGCCAACAGATGGCGAAGGAGCCTTACACAGAAAAGGAAAACAAACTTGAAAGCATACTCAATTTTCAGGACTTCAGAAAAAAAAACAACAAAGCTCTTTCCTAATCACAGATCCACTGGTTAAAAATGGAGTTGCATGTGCCTAGCACTTAAAAAACCAGTTGTAATTCCTGGGTTCCAAAATGGAGACATCCAAAATTAGCATCTGTGTATGAAACTGCTGGTCCGTTCCTTGAAATCACTTCCTTTCCCCCCTACACACAAACACACTCTTTTTTGGTGTGTTTGAATTACTTACCATGTTAGCCGCTGAGCTTAATGCGCTGGGAAATGCTTGATGCTTTAATGGACAATGTTCTCATTAACTCATACCTGTTTAAAAAGATGCTTCCTCTCTGAAGCCTTTCTGCTGTAACTCATAACTTGCACTGCCACAGAAACTGAAAGTGGAGAGAGGTATTTATTTACAGGGCTTTTGAATTGAAGTTATATTCCATATTACTCCTCGTGTCCATCCTGCCCATCTAACTTTCAATCTCTCTTTGGAAGCAGGAATTTCACGCAGTTGGTTCAACAGCACTCACTGATAAATGCATTTTGCATTCAGAAATAAATAGCTAAATAAAAATTATGGCTTAACAAGATTCCCACGTGGGTTCCCATGGTACAATCCTGCCAGAACACGAAAAAGTATTTTAAATGTCAAAATAATACAGACGTTAGTTACAAGAGGCACAGAGGTAATTTTCGACAACCGTGCATCTTCACCAACAAACTTCCTTCTCCAAGTTCCCAAACCTTGCAAGATCTGTTCAGGAAGTTGACACATCATTGCTGCAAACCCAAGAGAAGCAAACAGACCAGATTTTATTATCTTCTAAAATATGTCCATTTTATGGCTGAAATTTCAGTAGCTGGATTTTAGACTGTTCATCTCCCAGTTTCCTACACACACTACTGGTTGCCACAAGCCAGTTTTCAAACCCATTTTGTCCTCCTGCTTGCTTTCCTTCTTCAGGTCTATATATTCTCCTATACAATCTAATTCTGGCTAAGAGGTAATGATCATACACAAGGGCAAACCTCCTAAATCCCCCATTTGTAACACTGATCCAAGCTGCCACCTGAAAGTTAAAATGAGCAAGTGACCTCTCCCTAGCACAACAGCAATAATAAAGCATAAACAATTTTAATCTTTAGAGTTCGTCTTGCACATCTTCTAAACACAAAACAACTCAAAATTATAAATCCCCTCAACCCCAAAGTGCATGAAGTGCTGCACAATATTGCAGGTAAGACCTTTTTTAAAAAAAAAAAAGTCACAAACCATTGTGGTTCAAAATCTATGCACAGAGTATCTTTGAATTTTGCTTAGAGGAGACAAAATGGTGAAGGTGAAGCTTTAGGACCTGCTAGGATCAGTGGAGGGGCTTTCAGGACAGCCAAGCACCTGTGGGCATATCACCCGATGATACACAGCTTTATTCAAGCGAGGGAAGTTTTGCTATGAATACAGATGTCTGCTATTGAGTAAGTGTACATTCATCTATTTTACTGTCTACTCAGCCAATCATCCACACTTACGAAGAAATTCTTCAACAAGAAAAAAAATTCAAACCCAAAAAGCAGCAACAGAGGAAGAGTACTTATCTACACTGAAATGCACAGAAGGCCTGCACAATGCATACACACAACTCTTACAAGAGCCAACAGGTTGCTTCCAAAGGGGAAAAAAAACCCTCCACAGGTCTTCCAAGAATCACAGATGTAAATGCAACACATAGGACAACAGTCAAACTTTACATGTTTATTTGACAAAAATACAATGCACTCCTAAACTACATGGACAATTCAGGATTAATTTAGAACAACATAACCTTTAAAAAAACTTAAATCTGCCACCAAGCACTTTCTATTTGCTGGACTTCAGCAGGCATAGTTTAGAAGTCAGGAAAAAAAATCCCTACATCAGGAAATTTATTATAGTATTAAGCCTCTGCACCCAAACAAAACAGCCATACACTGCCAAGCAATATCAGTGCTGCTTCACTCCATCAGTAAGGGCTGCTACATTTGGAGCTTCTCTTCAGCACTTAAGGGGCTTCCAAACAGGGCTGTAATTCTTGAACTTGTTAAAGCACTTGTAGATTACAGGTCTGCCCACTTAAATACTTCCTGCAATTTTGTTAATTGTCGAGGTCTGCAACTCCCAGATGACTCCCATCCTAGAAAACAGGGAGCTCTTAAGTCAGCCTCCAAAATCCATGTCTCAGCTGTCATTCCTATAGATTCCTCTGGAACATATCCCATTACCTCAGACAGAAAAATACTTTTAAGACTTCAATAAAACGTGCAGTTATACCACTTTTTTTTTTAATTATTTTTTAGCGTTGTACAGCCATTTACTGTAGATGACCTGTTTAGGGCAGTGTACATTGCTCTATATGGGGATGGAGACAACAGGGAGCAGACAAGCGCAACCCCAAGTTCAACTTCCCCTCTCCACGGCCAGGAGGACCAGAGCTTTCTCACCAAGGCCACCACCACTCCACATCAGCGAAACACTAAATACTCGGCCTCTTTTTCTTTTTTTTCCTCCTACTGATTCGTCATCAAGATGTAAATTAACAGATTCTCTCAGAGACAGGAAAAAAACCACCACAACAATGGGAAACCCTTTCCTGCTGGTGCCCCATACGGCCGAGGGAAACAGGATCCGCTGCGCCAGGGGAGTCACCGGGGACAGAGGCCGCTGAAAACACCGGAGTGGTGCCCAGGCGATGGCGAACGCGCCCGGACAAAGCCCGCTGTCCCGGAGCGTCACGCCCG